>NC_069001.1:16291684-16299410 GCF_001194135.2 Octopus bimaculoides | reverse complement strand
TTTTTAAAAATTATTGTTTATTGCTGAAAGTAAAAAAAAGAAAACAAATAAAAGAAACTGGAACAAGGAATGACTTACTGGGTTAGCGAGAAAGTAATTTCGTTTTTCACAAATAGAGTTACATTTTTTTTAATGACTTTTGTCAATGTTATGATTTTTTCCATTTTGACATTTGATAGCCGTTAATTTTAGTTTACTTTAAGAAGCAAATTGCACGTAATTTTGTTTACAGATGTTAGTTCAGTGTCAATTTTAACATGGAGTGCAAAAACAAACATTTTCGCCATATTTTGCTTTTTTATTTCCGTTAAGGCAAGGAAACTGCTGAGGCTAACAAAGAGATATGTGAAGTTTATGGTGTTGGTTTCTTAGCAGGAGTCACATATCAGAAATGGTTTAAAGAATTCCGTTCTGGAGATTTTTCACTCAAAGATGACCAACGTTCTGGTCAACCTACGGAAGTTGATAACCGAATCAAAGCTATAATTGAATCTGGTTGTCATCTAACTGTGCGAGAGATTGCAAAGAGGTTAAATATATCACACACAACAATTGAAAACCACTTAAAATGTCTTGGACTTGTTTAGACGCTCGATATTTGTGTTCCACATAAATTGAAAGAGATTCATGTAACACTATGAATCAATATTTGCGATATGGGATCTTTTTTAAAACGGGGGCCACAGTATTTTCTTAACGAAAATAGATCCGTGTACAATAACATCAATCGAAAACGATCATGGTTCAAACGTAATGCACAAACAACATCGAAAGCTGAATTGCATCCAACAAAGATCATGCTGTCAATTTAGTGGGATTACAAAAGTGTTGTGTATTTTGAGCTGCTTCCAAGGAACCAAACGACCAACAACTAATGAAATTGGAGGAAACAATCAAAGAAAAACTGCCAGAATTGGCAAATCGTAAAGGAATCGTGTTCTACTATGACAATGCTAGACCACATACGTCTTTGCTAACTCTTGAAAAATTATTGGCGCTTGGTTGGGAAGTGATGTCACATTCACCATATGGCCCTGACTTTGCACCATCAGATTATCATTTATTTCGAAGTTTGCAAAATTCTTTGAATGCTAAAACTTTCAGTAATGATGATGACTTGAAGTATCACCATTATATGTATTTATATTCCGGTGAAATTAAGAAATCAAGTCGTAAATAAACGAAACCCTCGAATCCATCACTGTACACACACATGTATGTATGTACGTACGTACGCGCATAGGTACACCACGATGGTAATCTTCCAGTTTAGGGAGGTAAAAAAAGTAAATAAAAATACAAGGGAAATAACTTAACGTCTTACTAGTATTATCCGTACTACTCTGAAATGTGTGTTTTTTTTTTGTAGCTGTTTATAAATAAATCACACACGAGATAGAAGTTAACTGTTTATATATAAATCACACACGTGATTGAATATCATAGAACCGGCTGCACAACAACTTATGGTAATCTTCCAGTATAGGGAAATAGCGGTCAAACTAAAGCGTTTGACCCGAGCTCAAAAATAAAAAAAAAATTAGTGTAATAGGTGTAAAACAACTTGCTGTGAACAAATATGAAGAAAGAAATGCGCGCTCGTGAAGGTAGGGGTGAGGAGAGTACGGATAATACTAGTAAGACGTTAAGTTATTTCCCTTGTATTTTTATTTACTTTTTTACCTCCCTAAACTGGAAGATTACCCACCACGATCTATGCACACGACGAGGGTCGATTTATATGAAAAAGGTGAACAAAATAATGACCACTTGCTTATCGGGAAATTTGTAAGGTCGATTTTTTTTCTAAAGATAATCAAACCAAATGTTCATCATTTCGAGCCATTTATCCAATGAGTATTTCTGCCAAATGTGATGAAAATCCGTTCAGCCGTTTTCCAGTAATTTTGGAAACACACAGATAAACAGACTAAGATGAGTGCTGACAATACCCTGCTTTCGCTTACGCGCGCAAGGTTAAAAACAGAAAAGGGAGAAAGGAAAAGAAAAAAAACAAAACATCAATACAGCGAGTGCTTCAATTGGTCGCACACCGCAAAGTTCAACGGAACGTACTGAAGAAAGCCAGCACGCTCGCGACATTACCACGAGCGATGGCGAGGTTAAGGTGTTGGAAAAACCAAGCAACCTCACGGTGAGGTGAGCTGCCAACAATGACAAGAACTTCGTTGTTAGTGGCTCAGTCCCTACAAACGTCTTAAACGCCACAGGATAGAATTTAGGATAGTTCACTGCCAAGTCCTTATACTTCAGGGTTTTATTCCGCACGGCTGCGGAAGCAGTAACCCTCTCATTTACCACAGCATCCAGGACGTAGGAGGGAGCAAAAGAGTCACAGACCGTGACGTCCCTCCCAGATGAGGCACCTACCTCTTACCCAGTGGAGAAGGTAAGACCATCTGGTTTCTTTCCATCACTTCTGGATAATTTATAACTTAATTATCAAAACAAATAAATTTATAAATCTTACGTCAAAACTTTATTGAAATGTTTCAACATGTGTTCCGTTTGTATTCCTACAGATTTTGAAATCTATCCTTAGCGTTGCAAAACACATTTTGAAGCATTTCGGGAGTTATCCTCCTGCACTGCTAACTAAATGCTTTCTTTAGTTCAGCAAAATTATTATCCTGTGGAATGGTGGTAGGGAAATTGATTGCAGTCAAACTGAACAAAGCTGTCGTGGACAGTTAAACGAGATCCAACAGGAATGAAAATAAAGTTATAAATTTTTTTTGAAGACCATAAAATCATAAACAAAATTAAAAAATGAATATACTTGTAACACGCATTAAGCATGATAAACATAAATCAAAGTGAGTTTTTTTAATTTAAATGTTCGATTTCATTGAAGTAATTAATTCTGTGACACCCGGTATAAAAACACTATTAATTCTCTACTCATTCAGGGATGCGGTAATTTCATAAGTACCAGGCTTAAAAGAAATCAAAAAATAAGTACTGGAGGTCGATTCATTCGGCTAAAAATTCTTCAAGGCGGTGCCCCAGCATGACTGCAGTCTAATGACTGAAACAAGTAAAAGATAAACATAAATGAATATAGAAAAACAAAAACTGAAAAATAAAGAAATAAATATCTTAGAAGGCATGCACACTCCCTCATTTACGCATCGCACCAGGAAATGTTGGTATTTCCTTTTTAAAGAATTTGAGGCATCTAAAAACATTTACTGCTTTAACAGTGGGTGATGGCGAGACTGGGGCGTTGGAATAGCTAAGCGCCTTCACGAGGATCATTTGATACTTTTTTGATTAAATCATTGGTCTGTTACTAGTGTTTCATTTCATTGCTATAATGTACTACAGAACATAATGTTTCATATTATAAAACTGATTCTGTTGCATAATTCGAATGTATCTATAGTTTTTTTTTTTAAGCCAATACTATGTACACAACTGACCTTATCTGTAGATTTATTAGCCAATACTATGTGTAAAGGCGCGTGGCTTAGGGATTAGGGTATTCGGCTTACGATCGCAATTCAATTCCTGACGACACCTCATGTCCTTGAGCAAGACACTTTATTTCACGTTGCTCTTGTTCACTCAACTGACAAAAATGAGTTGTACCTGTAATTCAAAAGAGCCAGCCTTGTGACATTCTGTGTCACGCTGAATCTCCCTGAGAATTACGTTAAGGGTACGCGTATCTGTGGAATGCTCAGTCGCTTGCACGTTAATTTCACGAGCAGGCTGTTCTGTTGATTGAATTAACTGGAACACTTATCGTCGTAACCGACGGAGAACCTGGCAAAAAAAAGAAAACAAAAAAAACTTATGAGAAATATAAACTATGTACCTGTATAATATATTCGTGGACAGAGGAAAGTTGTACATGCATCACGCTGCTTCAATTTGGAACCTTCATCAGTAACTGTACCTTCTCAGCTATTCATGAATACATTATTTGTAAACCCACTAATGTTAGGCTTTTAAGTTAACAGAATAGATCAGTTTGGATGTTTTTAATACTTTTCTTGACGGGCAGATCGAACATTAAATTGCTGGTATGTTAACAGGGCTTCATTTCATTGATATAATTTACTAAAGGTATAACTATAAATGTGTGCCCTTCCCTCGACTTTGTTTTTCATAACTTTCTGTAAAATGCTTATTTTTCATGAAATTTTCCTGCGATACATTTTAGATGATGTAGATGAGGATTATGTTTGAATTAGTTGTGAAGAAAAATTTTCAGAGGGGCGGAGAGCAGCTTCGGATAATTCACATACCTCATTTTGTTTCCTCATAATCTAAAGATTGGAGTTTCTCTTTAGTTGTTTTCTACAAATATGCTTCAGATGGTGTAGATTACAATTATATCTGGATTCAACCTGAAAAAAAAAAATTGTGAATGAGGTTGGATAAATCACATTCCTTGACTTTGTTTCCTCATACGTCTTGATGGGATGTGGGAATTATCCGCCCACCCTCCTCCTCCAAATAATTTTTCACATCAAATTCCAATATAACTAATCTACAGTATTTGAAATGTATTTGTAGAAAATGCTTTGAAAAAATATCCTATTTTCAGAAAGTTATGAGGAAACAAAGTCGGTGGTGAGGGGCACACATCTGTAGTTATTCCTGTACTATAGAACACTGTGTTACAATGGTTGCTGACAATACTTCTGTACAATATGTTTGGTGAGACTGGGGACCAACGATGACAAAAACTTTTGTCTATTGTACACAGCTCAATATTTGAACATATTAGAAATTAGTGTATGATCTCCTAGTAATGAATTTAGGATTTTATAAGTTCCTTTCCACGCGATGAGGCAATGGGAAACGGTTACTGGCATTGTGAAATTGCATAATGTAAAGCTCTTCTGCATTTCTTGACTGGCAGTTTCCACTCTAATGATTTGGATAGCTGAAGGCCTGGCACGATGCCCAGCTCCCATATCACAGTAACACTGAGTCAGAGCTCCTGCAGCAATGAGATCACGGTATTCTTTGTACATGTACTTCGTTGTCAGCAATCCAGCTCCTCCTTACAAACATTTCGAATGTGTCACAGGTCGAAAGTGTATGATATTTGATAGCATATAAGACGCATTACCCTCCCACCACAAAAAAGTTTTTAAAAAGGGAGTATATTATATGCTTGAATGCGCTAAAAACTTTTTTCCTGCATATATATACTTTAATGTTTTAAAAACTTTTTATCTCGAATATGAGCTGCATCTTTTATTCTATAAAATACGATAGTTCACTGACTAATTAGAGTATAGTTCACTGTTATATTCCGTCCAGCTATAGATACAGTCACGTCCACTCATATTTGTCGTAATATTAACGATATATAAAGCGGCGACCTGGACACCGGGGTTAACTTTGCCTTTCATCCCTTCGGGGTCGATAAATTAAGTAACAGTTACGCACTGGGGTCGATGTAATCGACTTAATCCCTTTGTCTGTCCTTGTTTGTCCCCTCTATGTTTAGCCTCTTGTGGGCAATAAAGAAATAAGAATCGTTAGCCGGGCTAAATGCTTAGCTGCATTTCATCCGTCTTTACGTCCTGAGTTCAAATTCTGAGAAGGTTGACTTTGCCTTTCATCCTCTCGGGGTTGGTAAAATAAATACCAGTGAAACATAGGGGTCCCTCCCCAGAAATTGCTGGCCTTGTTTCAAATTTTGAAACCAATATTAAAGATGCATGATGGAATAAAAGAAAGGTCGCTCACAGTGATGACCTGTACGAGTATCTGCCTCTATGTAACCCAGGAACAAAAGAATAAAAACCACCGGGCCTCTTCTCATTGCTCCTGGACAATCCCATTGGCTCTCTCCCTCCGCGCTCTCTTTACTTCATGATTATGTAAGAAACGATGACATGCTCTGTATCATTTACCAATTATAAGAATTAGAGATTGACAATTGTCTTAAATGTGACGTCGATGTGCGATTAACTCAACATTAAAACACCCAACAGCATGGAACATTAATTTTCCCCTAATTAAATATTTCCATTACGGAATATACTACCATTATTTACAAATATTTGTTCATTAGAAAGATCTACGGACGACTAGTGTATGAGCGAGATTCACAAAATCCAGTGTCGAATCGAGGTACTTAGCTACAGTTTTTACGTTCAAATCCCACTGTGGTCAACTTTTCTAAATTCATTCAGGTACAACATCGATTTTGCGGAACTTTTGAACCCCAAAGGTTTCCAGATTACTAATTATTTTCGAACCAGGTGTGGTCACTGTAAATAAAGCAAATATTAAATATACTTAGATGATGAAATTGAAATACATGTACCTGTACATTAGTATAAATGTTACAAGTTTATTAATACTGTACAGTGCAAACGCCTTGTAAGCTAGTCTTACGGCTGTGGGAATTTGAAGTTTTTGCTCGTAAATTAGTATTGTTGTATCTGTATTCCTATAATGCATCCAAGATGTGAATCGAATTATAAATAGACGTCAACAAGGTGGGTGGGGGTCTTTTTCGTAGTTGCTGGACCTGCTAGAAATAACAGCCATTTGGCCTTCAAATCGTATACTATCATCTTTAAACAAGAAAGGACGCATTTGTTAATGTAGTTGCAGTCCTTCGCCTAAAAATAAGATGATGGTCATGGTTAGACTACATTGTGATTACGTCAGCGAGATTAGAGATAACCTGGACGTAAACGACGATAACAAGTTTCGCTCGCCTTACTAGAAATAGCAGCTAAACCTTTCTCATATTACAATATTGCCATCATGAAAAAAAAATAGGAGGACACTTTGATAATGTAGAGATCTAGTCCTACATCGGGGTTCTCAACCATTTTTTTTTATCTGTGGACCCCTTTAATTACTATTTTATTCAGGTGGACCCCTTATAGCCAATTTGGTGTTTAAAAACTAGTTTTATAGAAACTTCTTTCAAAATTCCTATTTTGTTTTTCACACATTAACTTGTTTAGGTCGAACTATGTAAAATGTTAGAGAAAGAAACTTAGCTGTTTCTTGCAATACTTACCAATACTTACATCTAAAGCAGGGGTTCTCAACCATTTTGTTTTTATCTCTGGACCCCTTTAATTACTATTTTACTCTGGTGGATCACTGTAGCCATTTGATGTTTAAAAACTAGTTTTATAGAACTTCTTTCAAAATTCCTATTTTGGTTTTCACACATTAACTTGTTTAGGTCGAACTATGTAAAATGTTAGAGAAAGAAACTCAGCTGTTTCTTGCAATACATACTAATATATATATATACAGAAAATGTTTTTCAGAGGTACTTAAAATACTATCGTGGTTCCTTAATTTACTGTTTTGCTGTGTGGACCCCCAAAAATCTTTATATTGAAACCTCTCCCATAAATGATAACGAAGCTGCTAACATCTAGCCTTCGGCTACCTTGGACCTTTCTGTCCATCATCCTGATTGGTTCTTATTTGCGCGGCAATTGTCCCCATGTTCTGCTTGCTAAGGGGGCATTTAGATAAAGTCACGTGATAGAGAGTTTTACTGGGTTTCCGGTGAGCCCTTTTTCGCCTATAAATAAGCCCGATCCAACGACGGCAATCTTCGATTTCAGATCTCTCACAGGTCTGTTCCAGCGCCGACGTCTTCACCACCTATGTACTGTCTACCACAACGTCGTACGCCAGCAACCCCACCACCAGGGACACACCAATATCAACAAACCAGGTTTTATCTTCACTGTTTGAG
>NC_069001.1:16288613-16291446 GCF_001194135.2 Octopus bimaculoides | reverse complement strand
TATACGACTGTCCGTCACTTCACATTGTTGTATACCTTCTCTTGTACACGAAGGCCTGACTTATCTACTGTGTTAATTATATATGTCGCATGCACGCGCACACTCAAAAACAGTTTCACTATGTTAATAAATTTATTCTCATTATATATCTAACGGTTGAGTTTGTCCTAAGTTCTTTTACTGGCACTATGGCTCGTATCTCTCACGATGAGCCTTCTATCATATATAATCTTGTATTTTGTGTTCAACCGTGCGACATGGTAAAAAGGAGCCTTTTCCGTCTACGTCGCCATCTCCTTTGGTTCGCACGGTCGAAGTATTACATCTTGTTATGGACCCTCAGGGGCCCTACAAATCCCGGTTGAGAACCATAGTCCTATGTGTACACTGTCTAAAAGGAGAATGGAATGCTCATGGTCAGAACGATTGTAATTACGTGCCTTCACAATGAGGACTATGCTTGGTGTAAACAACAATTGTCTTTTTTTTAAAGATTTGACGGCAGTTTAATATTAAAGAGGCTGCGCGGTGTCACACACAACACAAAAAGGTCAGCCAACAGAGTTGTTCTGATTTAATTACGTTGTCTTGTAATTGTTGTTTCTTCAATACAGTAAAAGAAAAAATATGAAAATAATGGCCATTTTTTTTTAGTATGTGATTTTTTTCGTTCTTTCTTTTTCTTTCTCCATTCAGAAGGTCAAAGGTGAGAGATAGTTTTAATGAATGAATGAATTACTTAACAGAATGAATGAAATCGAGTCAGTGAAACGTGTTGGAATAAAGTGTTATCTTCAACGTCTATAGACTGGTTTAGCAATGTGGTGTTCGTCAGAAGAGATTATAAAACAAGGACAGAATTAGGAAGGGAAAAGATAGAAAGAAAGATATGCTTGCCATGTCGAAAGCTAATCAAGGGAAGTTTTTGGCAACTCGGGTATTTCACTGCTTTTCAATGCCATAAAAAAATTCAGTAAAATTGCTAAAAATAGTGAAAGATGTTTGGATAAGAAGTGTCGAAACTATCCTGAGGAAAAAAGAGAGAGGGTGGTGGTGGTGGTGGTGGTAGTGGTGGTTCTGATGGTGATGATGAAAGGGTGAACCATCCTGTAAGACATGAAAATAGCTGTGAATGTTATTAGGGAATGTTAAAACTGCACGAATGGAAGGGATAACACACAGAGCAGGCGGAGTCGAGTTTAAGACCAAACCTGTCCTCACACATTAGTAATAGTAGAAGTTAACACCCACTGCCATCGATGACTGAGTAAAAAAAAAAACCTATGATGAGAAATTCTTTGCCCATTTTTTGTTTTTATTGATCTTATTTGCCTTGGTATCCACTACAAGACTACGTTATCCGATGTAGATGTAAGGGGATTTTTTTAAGGCAGGGTAGGGTGTGATTTGGTGGAAACTTGTTTCTAGCGAGTTGAGCAATCATGTAGAAATCTATGCCTCTACTGATTCGAATAAGTCAATAGAGGCATGCGAGTTCTTGTTTAGCCCTAGGTCAGCCCTCAACGAGCAGACTTATGACTAAAGGCATTATTGTCGTGATCGAAAATGCTTTTTATTTCAGATACAATGTATCCACAAAATCATCCACACACACACACACACACACACACACACACACACACACACACACACACACACACACACACACACACACACACACACACACACATTGTGTGTGTGTGTGTGTGTGTGTGTTTGTTCTCTCCTGCCGCTTGACAACCAGTGTTGGTTTGTTTACATCTCTGCAACTTAGAGACCAATAAAATAAGTACCAGGCTTTAAAAAAAAGTCTAGGGGATCAATTTTATTTTTTCAGTGAAAACCCTTCAAGGTAGTGCTCTAGCATGGCCACAGTTCAATAACTGAAACAAAATATAAAAGATTAGCAGTAAGATTTCAGTATTATTCCCAGCAAGTCAAGCAACCAGGTAGAAGGCTCCTGTACAAGATTGTTGTTTAGCCCCAAGTTGGTTCTGAGCAGAGAGATCATCATCGTCATCGTTTAACATCTGCTTTCCATGCTAGCATGGGTTGGACGATTTAACAGAGGACTGGTGAAACCGGATGGCAACACCAGGCTCCAATCTGATCTGGCAGAGTTTCTACAGCTGGATGCCCTTCCTAACGCCAACCACTCCGAGAGTGTAGTGGGTGCTTTTATGTGCCACCGGCATGAGGGCCAGTCACACGGTACTGGCAACGGCCACGCTTAAAAAGGTGTTTTTTACGTGCCACCTGCACAGGAGCCAGTCCAGCGAGATATTTATCAAAAACATTCTAGCTGTGTTTGATTGATCATTCTGTCTTTTATTCTGTGCTTCAACTGCAATTGTATGTGTTTGATGTTTTAAAACAGAAGGTCATGCTTTAGAAGAGATTTGGTTGCTATTTCTAACAAGCTGAGTGACCATGTAGAAACTCCCTGTACAAAGTTGAACTGCAACACGTCTATTTTAATATACTCCTCCATCATCACAGTTTTTTTCTCCCCTGCTATATTCATTAATTATTGGCTGTTAAATTAATCTAATGATGTTTATAACAAACGTCTGAGAAAATATTCTTGTTTAACAGAGAAATTAAACTCTGTTTATACAGTGCATAGCAGCAGTAGCAGCAGCAGCAGCACTGTAAGTTGTAGTTTCTGTTTTGCCTAAGGTCGGCAGAGAGCCAACAGATTTACGGTCAGCTGTAACCACCCTGTTTTGCTTTTTATGTCCTAGGCTACATTAAGTAGCCTTCCTTTTTTGTTTTTTTTTTCGAGGCAGGAGGTGGAATTTGAGGGAGATTTGACTGCTGTTTCTAGCAGATT
>NC_069001.1:16287925-16288513 GCF_001194135.2 Octopus bimaculoides | reverse complement strand
AATTATATATATATGTATGTATTTGTATGTATGTATGTAATTATATATATATGTATGTATTTGTATGTAATTATATATATATGTATGTATTTGTATGTATGTAATTATATATATATATATGTATGTATGTATGTATATATGAATATTTGTATGTATCTATGTATGTATTGGTAAAAGGCCTTGGGTTCATTCCGCAACCTCTCCGAGATTTTTTTTTTTATCCAGTTCATACCAGTATGGAAAACAGACGTCAAATGATGATGGTTGTGTATGTGTGTGTTTATATGTATGTTTGCATATCTGTATATGTATTTATGTACTTTTATGTATATTTGTATGTGTTTGTATATATATGTGTGTATATATATATACATTTGTGAATTGCTACATAAACCACATTCTGTAGGATCCTGTCAAATATTTTGCCCAAATCAAAAAGGAAGAACTGCTGCTGCTGTTTTATTTTTAGCCAAGTATTTTTTTCCTGTTATTATCAGGTTCCTAAAATTGGAATCTGAAAGAAGAAAACATTTGCTTCTTCCTTCCAGTTATATTTGCGCTCGCACGCGCGCACACACACACACACAC
>NC_069001.1:16284373-16287634 GCF_001194135.2 Octopus bimaculoides | reverse complement strand
TACTTCTCTGTTTATTCTTGTTTATGTTTACGATATTTATTCAACATGGTTTTTTTTTTTCTTTTCTTATCATAATAATTAATCAACAGTGGTAACTAACAACTTTTCAATCAACTAATTTAAGAGGAAACCTTATTAATTAGTCTGAAATAACTTGGCTTGCGAGAAATATTGTCCAAAATTACCTTCAAATCAAACCCTACTGTCTTTAAGTCTTAATGAAGTCTACCAAGTAACAGAATTGGTTTTTTCTGCAACTCATGATGCCTCAATTAAACTTGATATCTAGCACTCTTTCAGTTCCAGTCGATCTGATTAATAGCGCAGCCTGCTTATGAAATTAACATGCAAGTGGCTGAGCACTCCACAGACATGTGTTCCTTTAACATAGTTTTCAGGAATATTTAGCATGACACAGAATGTGACAAGGCTGACCCTTTGAATTACAGGTACTACCCAACTTTTGCCAGTTGAGTGGATTGGAGCAACATGAAATAAAGTGTTTTGCTGAAGGTCACAACACACTGCTGAGAATTGAACTTATATGACCTTACAATCACAATCTGAATGCCCTAACCACCAAGCCATGTGCCTTCACTAAACTTGATATTTCTCAACAAAAAATAATTTCAAACATGACATTCCTTAACAAAAGGCAAACTCCTTTCAGCTGTTAAGGGTAATTTTGAGTGGATATATCCGATTTCTGTAGTAAACAGTTAAACAACAATGCAAGCCTCAATGCAGTTGTACTAAAAGTATCAACAAGATCTTTTTCAAATATAGCCAGTCATGAATCGCTGCATTATTGCTCAGCCTACTAGAAATAACAGTCAAATCTCTGACCAATCATACCATGCCATCTTAATAAAGCAATAATGCATTGGTCCTTTGCCATCTCCTTCAATACTTCGTCCCATGTCTTTCTGGGTCACCCTCTTCCACAACTTCCATCCACTTTACGAGATCAGCACCTCTTTATGCAACTGTCCATATGCATTACATGACTAAGCTAATGCAGTCTTCTCTCTTGTACACTGTATTTAATTCCTTTTCTGCCTATCTTCTCTACACTAGCAATGTACAATGACATTGCACATCTGGTGGAGCATACCAGCTTCATTCTTCTCTAGTCTTTGCATACCCACTGCATTCAGGGCCCATATCTCACTACCATGTAGCATTTCTGTTTGTACACATGCATCATACAATCTTCCTTTCACTCAAAGACAGAGACCTTTGATTGCCAACAGAGGTAAAAGCTCTCTGAACTTTCTCCATTCTATTCTTATTCTAGCAATTACATTTTCAGTACGTCCTCCTCCACTGCTAATATGATCACCCAGGTAGCAGAAATTATCTGCTACTTCTAGAGAGTTTCTGGGCCATTTGAGAAAATTAATTTCCTATGTATCTGTAGTCTTTATGGCTCCTGTACATTTTCCACATACAAACACTACTTTGTCTGTTAACCTTCCTGTTATTCCACTGCACCACTTGTGTGTCCATAGTTTGCGCTGGGTACACCGAATGGAACTCCTGCTTACATCTTTTTTACATATTGAGCAGGGCCACTTACCTGAAGAGGGTAGGATTCTGTCAGATTTTTTGCTTACTAGGACATTGATCTTTGATAAATTAACTTTAAGGCTCTTCAATTCCAAGTTTTACTTCTGCACCTGGTATTTCTTTTCTAGTTGTGTTACAGATTCTGCTATGAGACCAAGATCATCAGTATATAGTAGTTCCCATGGGCAGCAGGTTTTAAATTCTTCTGTCATGGCCTGGAGGACAGTGATGAATAAAAGGGACCGAGCCTTGGTGAACACCTACCTGTACACGAAATTTGTCACTGTACTCGTGGCTAAATCTTACCTTACTAACAGTACCCCTGTACATGGTCTATACTGCTTCCACAAGCCATTTGCCTTTCCTCAGAGACCACCATATCATAGAACAAGGTACTTTGGCAAAGGCTTTCTCCAGATCAACTAATGTCAAGTACAACAGCTTATTCTTAGCTAAATACTTTTCTTGTAGTTGTCTGACTATGAAAATGGCATCAGTAGTGCTTCTCCCTGGTACAAAGCCAAACTGCACTACATCTAGTCTAATTTTGTTCTTAATTAATTGAGCTATAATTCTCTCCATAACTTTCATTACCTGGTCCAGCAATTTGATACCCTTATAATTACCTCTATCTCAGGCATCTCCCTTACCCCAAAACCATATCTTACTCTACCATATATTTTAAGCATCTCAGCAGTGACCCCTGATGGACCAAAGGCTTTCCTTGTCTTCATATCTTTAATTGCCGTATCTCTCAACTAGGATAACTGGTTCCTCTGTTGGGTTCACATGGGGAAGACTGCCTTTCTCCCATTCATTCTTCACATTTGAATGCCTTTCACAGTAGCTGTTCCATTCCTCTGCAGGATTTGAACTCAAAGCATAGAGAGCCTGAACGGATATCACAACAACTTTGCCAATTCCAAACAGCTGTAGAATGAAACGGTACCTTCATGAATCGTGTCAGTGCTATTTCTAGATTTGATTGCTTGTGGGATGGAGGTTTATATTCTTTTACTTGTTTCAGTCATTTGATTGCAGCCATACTGGAGCACCACCTTGAAGGGTTTTACTTAAACAAATCAACCTCAGAACTTACTTCTTAAGCCTAGTACTTATTCTATTGGTCTCTTTTGCTGAACCACTAAGTTACTGGGTTGTGAAAACACCAACACCGGTTGTCAAGTGGTGATGGGGGTGGTGGTAAACACAGATACTAAGACACACATATATATGGGTGGACCTGGAGCGGGGCCTGAGGGACACATGCCTCCCTCAAGGGGTAGGGTTTTGTAATGTAACACCAGCGATAGCTGAGGGCTTACTGTACACACACACACGCACATATATCAGCAATAATAATAAGGATTATTACAAAGTTGCATGGCATTACCTTTAATTCTATAGCAGAAGACACTTACCCAAGGTACCGCACAGTGGGACTAAACCTGGAGCCATGTCATTGAGAAGCAAACTTCTAACCACAGTCATGCCTGCACCTTTATATACATATCTCTTTTACTTGTTTCAGTCATTTGACTACAGCCATGCTGGAGCACCGCCTTTAGTCGAGCAAATCGACCCCAGGACTTATTCTTTGTAAGCCTAGTACTTATTCTATCAGTCTCTTTTGCCGAACCGCTAAGTTACGGGGGACATAAACAAACCAGCATCAGTTGTCAAGTGATGTTG
>NC_069001.1:16272161-16283040 GCF_001194135.2 Octopus bimaculoides | reverse complement strand
TAAAACTATAAAACAAAACAAAAAAAAAACATTTCCCTTCACATATTTGATGTAATTTTTGTTGGTGTTAGATTGCTAAACAATTATTTTTATTTATTTGTGTTTTTGTTTTCCTTCTTCTTCTTTTATTATCTATCTCTAAGTAAAGAAAGAAAAACGAAAACAGAAATGAAATAAAATAAATTCTACATCTCTAGACTTGTCATGTCATATCATGTCATTCTAAATTATATACTTGGCTAATCATCCTTGTAACAAGTGAACTAAGTGTGGTGTGTATAACAATGCATAGAGTGGTAGAGAGAGAGAGAGAGAGAGAGAAAGAAATGTGGGGAGAGTGTGAGAGACAGAGTGAGAGACAGACAGGTAGATTGTGTGTGTATGTTGGTTCGATTTAGCCACGATTGGAGCAGGGTCATGTAGTTTTTTGCTTTTCTTTTTTCTCTTCGAAGTGGCCAAGCAGTGAGTTATGCAATAAGCTACCTACTTACTCAAAGATGTTGGGTTCAAAGTCCACTTTAGATACATGAGTTCGTTGTATCTCTGGGAGAACAGCAGAATTGTTAGAAAGCTGGAGAAGATGTCTTGAGGAGTGGGTGGGTGTTTGTTCTGTGTCTTTATGTTCTGGGATCAAATCTGGCTGAAGTTACCTGAGGCCAACTTTTATCTTTTATTCCTTCAGGGTCAATAAAACAAAAAGACTATCATGTCAAGTACAAGGATTGATGGTTGTAACTAATCCCCTTCACCAAACTTCAGGCATTCTGACTATTCTAGAAAGAATTGTATTTCTAATTCTGAACAGAATGAAAGAATACCATGTTTATCATCATCATCATCATCGTTGTTGTTGTTGTTGTTGTTATTGTCATAATCGCTGTCATCACCACTATCACCGTCACCAACATCATCATCACCATCACCACTACCATCATCATTTTAACTTCCACTTTTCCATGTTTGCATGGGTTGGATAAAATTTGTTGATGTAGATTTTCTACTGTTAGATAACCAGAATTATTCTATTTTGAAAATAATTAGAAAGACATCTATTGTTATATTTTGGGACGGTCATTTTTTTTTTTTTTTTTCAAAAAAAACACACACACACACTATATATTCATTCTTCACTTGTTTATTATTGTTCTTATTTTATCTCCTGTCCATTGTCTGGAAATCTTTCGTCAGATACCTGTGATCTCTTCAGCAACTCTTCTGTTTCTCAGAGGATGAACTAAACAGAACAGGAGGTGACATGTTGGATGGAAAAGTTACTGAAGAGGTCACAGGTATGTGGTGAAAGATTTTCAGACAATAGACATAAGATAAAATGAATGAAAAATGAATATATAGTTCTTGTGTTTATTTTGAAAAAAAAAAAAGAAAAAAAATAACAATCCTGAAATATAACAATATCTGTTTCAAAATATGGTTTTACATCAGAAATCTTATAAAGCAAATTCACAAATTTAAAAAGAAATCTAAATTAATGAATGCCTAAATAAATTGAAATATATTCTTTTGTTTTTACATCCAGCAAGAAAATTATAAAACTAAATTTGAAATAACAGTAAGAAAATTTAAATAAAAATAGTCTTGGAATAAAGTTGGACAAGTCAAAGGATAAGGGCCAGAATAAGAGCCAACATTAGGATTAGGAAGGCACAAGCATGGACAGCCTGTCACAAACTGAGGTCTGGAGCTTCAAATTGCCCAGGCAAATCAAAATGAAGCTGTTCATTGCAACTGTCGAATCAGTGCTATTAATGGCAGTGAAACATGGATACTGGCAAAGAAATTATCAAATGGACTAAATGGATTCTACACAAAGGTGCTACAAATGGCCGTAAATGTGAAATGGCAGCAGCATATGAGAAATGAATGCCTTTATGGAGACCTGATGAAAGTTAACAAGAAGGTCAAGCAAAGACGGCTGCGACTATCTGGTCACAGTATGCACCACCCTGACCTGGAAGCATCCAAATTAGTCTTGTGATGCAAGAAGATAGAAACGTCATCACACATTGATGATTTGATTGCAGACATTGGCCTGGAATGTATCCAGGACCTTGAGACAGTGATGATGGACTGAGAAGTATGGTGGGTGGACTTTGTTGCTGTGACCCAGGTTGGAACCCATCCGTAAATAAATAATAGGGCCAACACTACTACCTAGAAAAAAACCCAAACTTACAGAAGTATTGATGATAATTCAAAACCAGCAAAACCTAGAAGAAGGCCTTCTTTCAGGAAATCATAGGACATGGTGCAGGAAAATCCGAAAAGAAACCAACATCCTGCATTTTGCATCAGGCCCTATCGTAGAACCCATGAGACAGAGGAGTTAACACCCTAAAAATAGATGGAGGCAAGATGAAAGAAGAATTCAACTGGAGAGAAGCAGAAAAGACAGCTCAATCCAGGGTGGATTTCTGCTTCAAGCACCCCATATAACCCCTCCTAACTATTTTATTTTTTGGAATTTTCAGAAAATTTTTGCGAATTTGTATTCTACACAGGAATTCTTATGACTATGAAAAAAATATTATTTTTTTGATTTTTGAAATTTTTTACAAGATTATAAAAAAAATTTACGAATTTAAAAAAAAGAAAACCACAGTTTAAAATACAGACAGCCGAAATTTTTTGCTTAAATCCCAGCAAATGTGTTTATGGTGAGAAAGATATTGTAAAACATCAATATGTCAGAGTGGCTAACAAAGCAGAGGGTATCAGGTGGTCATAAGATGTGCTAAAAATAACAGCTAAATAGCACTTAAGTCACACACACAAATTTTTTTTTTTTGTTTTTGCATAATCATAGGAATTCCCATATGTAGAACACAAATTACCAAAAATTTTCTGAAAATTCCAAAAAATGAAAATGTTACGAGGGGTTATATGGATTAGAGGAGAAACGTTGCTAATGCTCCATAGGGAGTGAAGAACTTAAGCAAGTAAGCAAGATGGTGTGGGTTACTTATGCTTCGGGCAAGAGGGCACACAGTTTTTTATCTATTTCTTTTTTAAATTTTGTGCCCCTAAGAATTTTGAATCCAGGTCAGCTGCCCTAGTAGCCCCACCCACTCTATGCCACTGCTTTTAGGTTTACCATATTTACTTGTAAGTCACACTATTTTATATTTGGTTTCAACCCTTTAGCTTTCAGATTACTCTCTCAAATGCAATACTTATTCACACTATTTTGAATTAACAATGCATTATCCTGTAGCTTTGAGATTTCAATGATGTGATTGTTTATTCTTAGAATGACATTGTAGGGTAGGTGTGAGAAGTCAGATCAGGGAGAATATTTTGGCTGGATATGGCTGATTTAAATGCTAAAGGGTTAAGTGAAAAACTTACACAAGGGACAAAGCTAAAACTATGAAGTGAAAACATTTTATATTAAGATTTAATACTAAATTAGGGGTGCAGCTTACACATGAGTAAATATGGTGTTATATTATAGATGGCGATCTTGTATCTTAGTATGCGAAGCTTGTAGATTTTGTTCTCTTCTATCAACATTATCATCACCGTTTAACGTCCACTTTCCATGCAAGCATGGGTTGGACGATTTGACTGAGGACTGGTGAACCAGATGGCTACACCAGGCTCCAATCTGATTTGGCAGAGTTTCTACAGCTGGATACCCTTCCTAACGGCAACCACTCCGAGAGTGTAGTGGGTGCTTTTATGTGCCACCGGCACGAAGGCCAGTCCGGCAGTACTGGCAACGACCACGCTCAAAATGGTGTATTTTACGTGCCACCTCCACAGAAGCCAGTCCAGCGGCACTGGCAATGATCTCGCTTGAATGTCTTGCACATGCCACCGGCACAAGTGCCAGGAAGGCAACACTGGTAACGATCATGCTCAAATGGTGCTATTTATGTGCCACTGGCACGGAAGCCAGACAGCTGCTCTGGCAATGAACACGCTCGGACAGTGCTCCACTGGTACAGGTGCCATCACGATTTCGCTTTTGCTGCCCCAACAGGTCTTCATAGCATTAAAAGAGAATAGTTAAATTTAAAATAAGAGCATATGTGCAAACACAACTATGTGATTAAAAAGTTTTGTTTCATAACACTGAGGTTACATGTTCAATTCTACAAGTATTTTCTGCTATTGCTTTGAGTTAACCAATACCTTGTAAGGAGGGTTTGATAGATAGAAACTGTATGGAAGCCAGCTATATATATATACATATATAAGTTTGTGTCTGTGTTTATTTTTACCAATATAAACTAGTATGTCAGGTTGCATCTGTTTCTATCAAAAGCATAACTTAGCAAGTTGTTAGAGATCACTAAAATAATTACCAGACTGATGCAAATACTGAAGCCCTTATAGCTGCTGGATTTGACTTAAAACTTTTATAATTTGTGCCCCAGCATGGCCTCAGGTCAATGATTGAAACCAGTAAAAGAAATAAAAGTTGAATATGCCACCATATTAAATACAAGATTTCTAATTCAATGTAAAAGTTCATCAAATTTTTTAAATGTTTGCATTGATTTTAAAGCTTTTGGGACTATATTTCTTTTGAAAGAGACTCCTTATGTTTCAATTGATTTTGTCAAAAATGAAGAACTTAGTAAAGTAAAGTAATTTTGTTGTTATTAAGCTGGTGTTTAGAACATAAATTAACATGACAATTTAGGTCACTTTAGAGCATGTTGTTTATACAGGGTGTCCACAAAGTCTGGGTACATGAGGATTAACACATACTTTAAGAAACTATTATTTCTTATATTTAATTGTTTATGTTATGAATTTATTTACTCCATGTACCCAGACTTTGTGGACACCCTGTATTATAGAACCGGGGATGTCTCAGGTGGGTAGATATTGAAGCAGTTAAGTAGTGCACTGTTTTAGACTGACTTTAACTTTTTTTTTTTGATACTGACTCACCTGAGACGACCTCTTATTCTATGACACAAACTTTCTGTTTCAAAGTGATTTAATTAAAACCTTCCATCAAAATTTCACATTAATTTAAGTTCCAAATACTAAGGCCATACTGACTAAGTTATTTTACTAAATTCTTCATTATTTTCATAATTAATTGAAACAAAGAAAGTGTATTTTAACAGAAATAATGTAAGAAAAAGCTGAAGTATTGCCATTAAAATCTTTTTTCTATGACGTTTCCAACCATCTTATATTCGTCATAGCATTTGAGTAGGTCAGCAAAACCTTCAGTGATTCAATGAAAAGTTTTACTGTGCTGCCAACTTGTGTTTACTATCTTAGATGGGTGGGGGAGGTTTCCCTAGAAGTGTACCACTAATGAATTCTTGAGTTCTCCAACAATGTCTTGCAAAACACCTGCCTTTCCCTCTGCTGATTGTAAAAAGACTGCCATACAGTCTTTGTTGAGTTGGATGCTTTTTATAGGAGATATTCAGGGTAGCTTGTAACATTTAGGTGTAAGCACCATCAAGCATTGCCTTCAGGTGTTTGGTGAGTGTCCCAACAGTGGACCTGTACAATAACACTAATTTCATTGTGACTTACTCAAGGACATAAAACACCAGTCAGTTTGAGAATTGAACCTGTAACCTCATGATCAGGAGCACAATCCAATAACCACTAGGCCACATGGTTTTAGCTGTGTTTAAGGAGAAAGGAATTCTAAGAGGTGAGAGTGTATCTTTTGTTACAGAAGGAATGGGAAGTATGACCAATGATGAGGAAGAGGTGTGGAGGCAGAGGATGTAATGTGCTTGTGAAAGTGAAAGTAAATTATTAGTTGTTGCAGTTCATGAATATAAAACCTTATTTTGAAAATTCCTCAAAGAAATATGTTTATCTTGTAGAGTAGGATATAAAAATGGTTAAGATAAATGTCAGAGATATGCTGACTTGAAGAGTAGGCTGTAAGATTGGTTAAGATAAATGGCAGAGATATGCAGACGTTAAGAATAGGCAGTAAGAAAGGTTAAGATAATACTTCAGAGATACGGACTTTAAGAATGCTTAATATCGGAGAGATATTAACTCAAGGAATAGCAAATAAGAATGACTAAGAAATATATAGGTAAGAAATACTAATTTGAAGAACATGATGTAAGAATTTTGAAATAAAAACCAGAAAGATGCTTGTGTGAAGAAAGGGTTGTAAGAATGTTGGAGAGAATGAGATAGAGAGATAACGGTGATGTTTATTGTGTCCTTAATGTCTGGATATATGGACACTTGAACTTGATTGTGTTGGAGTTTGAGGGAAGAGTGATCTATTGTGGGCAGCATTTAAGTTGAGAGTAAAAGTGCCAGAGACAGAGGAGCGTTCATGCAAACAAATATATGGATTCTCTTTTTACTTTGATGATGAGTTTTCCAGTTGTTCAATCAACTGAATTACTTACTTAGATAATTATGAGTCTTGGAATATTCCACAGTCGGTTACATTTGAAGCCTTCTGCAGTCAGTTACATCCTAAGTATACTCGAGTCAATTATGCTTGGAGTATCTACACTCACTTATACTCTTAACATAATACCCCAAAGCAGAGTTGATATGACACTGTGAGCAACCGGACTAATCTTTGAATTATTCGTTCAATCCATGCAGCAGGCTTCTATACATTTCCCATCAGTCCAGTTTTATTCACAAAGCTTGCATCAACCCAAGGCTATTAAAATTTATCCAAAGTACCACATACATTAGGATTGAAATCGTGAACTCATGGTTTGAAGGCCTAACAACCTACTTAATCATTCAGTTATAGTTATGCACATGCAAACACACATGGCCACACCGATACATGTCTGAGAAACCAAACATGTTTTCCAAAATCAAAATTAATATTTTTGTAGTGAAACATTTATTTGTGCTTTTTTTGTGACATGAAATATTTGAAAGATTTAGAAGACATTGTCACCTGACTTTTTTTTGGTCTAGCCATTTAGTCAGGGTGTGGAAAACAGCGCATGTAGCCCTTTATATTTAAGGACCCCCCCAAGAGGGGGAGTGGGGGGATGGAGTTATTCTGTAACCAGAGACATAGTTCAAATGCTTGTAACATAGTGACCTCTGCTAAATGTATCCAAAGACCAAGGTAGGGTTTTAAACCAGGCAGCAGATCACTCTCTAAATGGATCAGATTCAACTGTAGGATGTACAAGTTCTAATTTGTAAGGACTAAATGCTGGTGATTTAAAGAGAAAGACAAAAGAAATATGATCTCAGAGGCCCTGGCACTCTGTCGGCTATGATGATGAGGTTTCCAGTTGATCCGATCAACAGAACAGCCTGCTCGTGAAATTCCACAAATATGCATACCCTTAATGTAATTCTCAGGGAAATTCAGCATGACACAGAATGTGACAAGGATGGCCCTCTGAAACACATGTACAACTCATTTTTGCCAGCTGAGTGTACTGGAGTAATGTGAAATAAAGAGTCTTGCTCAAGGACACATGATGCAAAGAATCGAACTCACGACCTTATGATCATGAGCTGAATACCCTAACCACTCAGCCATGCACCTTCACATGATCTTAGAGATGTACTTACAAGTGATTTGATCTGAGACCATGTGTTGAAGCCAAAACAGTCAGCTATTCAAAGACATAAGAACTGTTAACTTCACTTAGTCATGTATTCTTTTCTACTCTAGGCACAAGGCCCGAAATTTTTAGGGAGTGGGGAGGCAGTCGATTAGATCGACCCCACTATGCAACTGGTGCTTAATTTATCGACCCTGAAAGGATAAAAGACAAAGTTGACCTCAGCAGAATTTGAACTCAGAACGTAGCAACAGATGAAATACCGCTAAGCATTTCATGCTGCATGCTGACGATTCTGCCAGCTCACCACCTTCACTTAATCACGTATTACTTGATGTCAAAAATGTTGTCATGCTATCTACCACGTGGTCGCTAATATGGTCCCACTGCATATAAAAATATAAGTTAGTGGTAAGAGTAGGGCAATGAATAATGCCTGGAACATTTGGCATGTCTACTGAGTGGTGTGACTGATGCAGGTGATGTCCAGCTTGAACATCTGTAGGCTGGTCTCTAGCAGGAAATATAAGCAGGGAGGGAATCTCAGTGGATTGGGGTCTAAGACAGGAATAAAAAAAAAAAAGACCGGGTGGGGGTCTGAGATGTGAGATATATATCTTAAGGTGATTGCAAGATAAGTGGGCCACTGTGTGGGGAGGTATTCAGATAGGTATATCAGAGAATGAGAGTCCAGTGTAGTAGAGATAAAAGTGCCACAGTGTTGAGACGGTGCCTTTATATGAACTTGTGGTGGTTGAATGAGTCTGTTGGTGACTGAATCAATAGAATAACCTTCTATATGTCATACTGTAAATAAATATATATTTGAAAGGCAAGTTTACAGTGGTATTTATTTGGAGATAGCATTTCTTATAGTATATATATATATATCAGAGGGAGCTGTTGCTAGTGAAAATGCCAGATGCATTTTGGCCTCTGTGGGCCTTGTCCATGATGTATATTCACAGGCAACTGCAAATATTCTTGCCAGCCACTGCTAAGATAATTTTTCATCTCCCTCCAATATATATGAGGGGGTGGGGCTGGAAGGTTCCAGGCTTTGGGTAAAAGAAAATATGATTTTACTCAAATTCACTTATTGCAGTAGCCCTTCAGTTTTTCTAAGCCCTGTAAAAGAACTCAGAAGGCCTTTCAAAATAACCCTAAAGCCAGCAACTTTTCAGCACCCCCTTGTATTTGTGTTTTTAAACTCAACATGTCCATAAGAAATATTATCTCTGGATGAATACTGCTGTAAATTTGCATTTCATGATGTATTTATATGAAATGCAATACATAGATGATTGTTTTAATTTAATACTGCTTCTGTTGTATATAATGTTTTTTAACAAATCATTTGGTCAACCTTATTTTGGTCTAAAATGCCTCTCTCTGTGTGCGTGTTTGCTATCTCTACTGCCAACTTGATAGCCTTCCACCTAATGGTCCCTCTGATGTCTAGTATGTTGTAAGCTCTGAAAAGGGACTGGCTTGCAAACTTGCTGTGTCCTACTTCAATGGATTGAATGGAAAATAATGTTTGTGTTAAAATGACTTTTCCACTATGTAATTAATCATATATTACACTTTGTAAAGAGGCTGACATCAGGAAGTTCCAGCTAGAGATTTCCATGCCAAAGCAGACACTGGAGCTCATTGCAGTCTTGCAGTTTATTGGATGCTGTGAAACCATTTAACCTATGCTAGCATGGAAGATGAACATTAAACCATGATGATTTTTGTGTGTGTATGCATATATGTCTGTGCATGTGTGTGGATTACTTTTTACTTGTTTCAGTCATTTGACTGCGGCCATGCTGGAGCACTGCCTTTAGTCGAGCAAATCGACCTTGGGACTTATTCTTTATAAGCCTAGTACTTATTCTATCGGTCTCCTTTGCCGAACCACTAAGTGACCGGGACATTAAACATACCAGCATCGGCTGTCAAGCAATGCTTGGGGGACAAACACAGACACACAAGCACACACACACACACATATATATATATACATATATACTACAAGCTTCTTTCACTTTCCATTTACCAAATCCACTCACAAGGCTTTGGTTGGCCCAAGACTATAGTAGAAGACACGTGCCCAAGATGCCACGCAGTGGGACTGAACCCGGAACCATGTGGCTGGTATTCAGTGAATAAACTGCCGTCTAAATTACACAAAAATGAAAATAACACTGACATCTCATTTTAAATATATTTACCAAACTTACATAAAAATATTTTGAAATACTAAAGAGAAAATTGATTCAATAAAATCACCATTGACTTCAACCACAGCCTCCATAATGTCGCGATTACTAGTGACCACTCCAAACACCATGATGTTGACTGGATGTTTGATTTTTATCACTCTCAGTGTATGTCCTCAGATTAACATCCAAACACTCAATATAAAATGTTTGTATTGGAGCTTCTGGCACGAATGCCAAGCAGTATAGCATATCGTTTCCAAGTTTCTGGCTGAGTGAACTGCATCATGGTGCTGTTTTTTTCACAGACGGTGCCGAACTGACCGTGCTATACTGTGTAGTCGACAAAATACAAAACAATGCACATGCATAAAATTTAAAATATAAAATGGTGACAATTTACCCATCGCACTCTGTGTTTATGCCTTACACTCATTTCAGTCATTTGACTGTAGCCATGCTGAGACCTGCTTTGAAGGGTTTTAGTTGAACAAATCGACCCCAAAACTTATTTTTTAAAGCCTAATACTTATTCTATCAGTCTCTTTTGCCAAACTGCAAGGTTACAAGGATGTAAATACATTAACACTGGTTGTCAAGTGGTGGTGGGGGACAAATACAGACACAATGACAAACATACATGCATACATACATACATCCATACATACATACATACATATATATACACACACACACATATATGTGCTCATATAATGATATCTACACAATATATTGGTGAGATAAAACATGTAATCGTTACCAAAATAGCATAAATTTCTCCACAAAGGTCTATAGTAAACTCCTTATGGATCGATCTCCTTGGTTATATATCAAAAATTTAAATAAGAGCTTTGACGCTAATATCCATATCTTTATATATACATATACATACATACATACATATATATATGTATATAAATATATATATGTATGTATATATATCTGAATGAGCTTCTTTCAGTTTCTGTTGCCCAAATCTTCTCACAAGGCTTTGGTCAGCCTGAAGCTATAGTAGAAGACACTTACCCAAAATGCTACACAGCAGAACTAAACCCAGACCCATATGGTTGAGAAGCATGCTTCTTAACACAAAGTCACAGCTATATGTATATATATATATATATATATATATATATATATATATAT
>NC_069001.1:16266448-16272061 GCF_001194135.2 Octopus bimaculoides | reverse complement strand
TATATATATATATATATATATGTATATATATATATATGCGTGTGTGTGTGGTGCTCTGGGGTTGTACTTATTTGGCAGGTGATATGATCCAGAGACCTTACATACCTTTTATCAATAAAGAATTCCTTATATTGATTTAGGCCAAAAATTGTTAAACTTTGTTATGTCATTTTGATCTCTGTTTCTTTTTGGGAAAAAGACTTAAAACAAAATAAAACAAAGAAAAGAATATTTTGCAATTTCTGAAATGCTATTAAGTGTCCGTTGTGAGTTCTTGAACCGTTTAGAATAAGTCAAATATCAACTATATAAATGTAGGGAAAGAAATGTAGGTTAGAGGAATTGTTAATAAGACTTTGTTTCAAATAGCTATGACAGTAGAAGAAGAGAAAGGAGGTGAAATTATCTTAAATATATTCTTTCAAAAGAAAGCTCCTTCTCTTTGAAATTGCTGTTTTTACTACACCAAATTGGTGGCACAAAGAAAAAGAAAGAAAAAGGGAAAGGAAAAAGAGAAAAAAGTTTAAAATGTCATAGGTAATTCATGTCTGCAGTTTCTGTTACTCATTCACTGCCATTATTAAATTGTTTTCTTGCAATCACAGGTGTCTTTTCTAATCTCAGCTCAAACTACATGCCAACTTGTCAACGAGTGGACTGCTAGATCTATTTAATGACTAACTCTTCTCTATATGCACTAGCCTCCATAACAATTACAGAGACAATTAATTCTTAGTATGTCAGCATACCAAACCATGTTATTAGTTGTCTCTTTAGTACAATGTGAAAGAAATAAAATAAAATAAAATAAAATAAGAATTATCTCCAATTCTAGTTTCAATGCCACTGCTGGTGCTGTGAGGTTATTTAAGTATGAAGAGGACAAGAAAGAAAAAAAACAAAACCAGACCCTTCCTCCTTCTTTCTGTAACTCAAATTGCAACTGTTTGAAAGACGAAGTAGATGAGGCTGTCGAGAGTTAAAATACTGTAAAATAAGGTGGGAATCTGGAAATCTGTGATCCAATGGAACCAGTGATGCTTTCCGTTGGCAACAATCAGTCAACGAGAAAGATTGATGAGTTCAATTGCTGTGAATAACGATGGAGTCAAGTGTTATAGGGTTTGCTTCTTCGTGAAGAACAGAGAAAATGTAATGTCACCTGACCTTAGCTCTTTGCGCCTTGTGTGAGAGCGAGAAACTGAGAGGAAGGACATGGTACTGTCATTTGAATTTGGGCCTTTACTCTTTGTCTGAGAGTGAGAAACAGAGATTAGAGGTGGTGCTGCCATTTGAATTTAGGCCTCTGTTCTTCATCTGTTCCTCACTCTTGCTAGTGAAGAGCAAAGAAAAGAAATGTTGCTGTGACTATAGGAAAGTAAACAGCATAAAAATTTAATTATTAAAATTTAGTCTTTCTTTGAAAATCAGTGATCCACCAGTGGCCTGGTGCTGCTTATCTCTGATTTTCCTTTACTAGGGTTAGATCAATCTACCTGTTGATAAGACACTGGCTTATTGCAAGTAGCTTTTGCTTCCACTTGAGAAATTGAACTCAGCATTGCAAACTCACAAATCACTCATCAAATTAACAGTGCTCCCTACACTGTTTGGAGCAATAAGTCATATCTACCTTGCAGTACCTATATCCAGCTTGGAGTACAGGGTGAATTGAATAAATGTGCCACCAATGAATAGAAATCACTGCCAAAAGCAATATCTGAACCAGCAAACTATTGGCTTGTTCAATGCTACCTTATCTCGTTAGTCATTCAATGAATGAGAATTAATTGAATGCTCAGCTAGTTATGTGTTCAACATTGAAATTTTTGTAAATCTTCTCTAAGACAAAAGTAGGAAGCTGAAAATAATGAATTAGTTGTGTAAGATAGACTAAGCGTAAGAAGCATGTATCATTTGTACAAGATCAAGAAACCTGAGCTGCAATACTTTTAAAAGATAAGATATGAAAGGCTTGACTACCGAAAAAGTATTTAATCTTTTTCATACCAACCTACTTAAGACCACCTCTGATTCTTTCTTAGAAAAACTTCTAATAGTGTACATATTTAAATTAAAACCTTCCATCAACATTTTATACAAGAAATTTTTAACTTTTGTGCTAAATAACCCTTTGGCATTCAGGTTACTCTGTCAGATGTAGTGCTTATTAATTCATATGACTTTGAATTAATCATCTGTTATCTCATAGTTTTGAGGTTTCAATGATGTGATTGTTTGCTTTTAGAATAACATTGCAGGGAAGTTGTGAGAGGCTGGATTTGACCAGTTTGAACATAGAGCAAGGAGGATGTTTTGGCTGTGTGGGGCTGGTTTAAATGCTAAAGTCTAAATAATGGTTTCTAATTTAGGCACAACGCCAGCAATTTTGAAGGGAGGTAATTAGCTGATGTCATCAACCCCAGTACTTCACTGGAACTTTATTTCATCAACCTTAAAAGGCTGAAAAGCAACATAGGCCATGAAGGGACCTGAATTAAAAACATAAAGAACTAGAAAATACCATTTTAACAATGAAAATGTTATCTTACTTAAATCTATTGCCCTATAGTTAAGTTTACTTTGCTACTACAATGTTTTAGGTTCAATCCCTCTGCACAGCACTTTGAGCAAATGTCTTTTACTTTAGCCCCAACCTGAGCAATGCCTTGTGAGTGAATTTGGTAAATGGAAACTGTGTTGAAGCCTGTTGTATGTAAATGTGTGTGTGCATATACTTTTTATTAAAGCTCTGTTACTTAGAGTTTGACACTACTTTTTGTCAGACTGTCGTGATCATAATGTTTAATTGCTGCCCACACGAAAGGAAGTACATTTCATTGTACCTGCACACCCCCAACATGACTGCAACCACAGGGTCCTGGCATCAACCTTCCACCAATGCCCTTAGGCCTGACAAAGAGTTTGACCAAAGCATACACCAGTGCGCCTATGCATACACATGCACACCTTATAAGGCAGACACCCCACAAAGTAGACTGTCCCCCACCACCTCCAGTGTATACCCCTTCAATTTGTACCTCCACACATATAAAGACCCCCCCGCACACACATTACACACTACATGCTAACATCTCCCCCCCCCCCGACCTTATCCTTTACAGAAAGAAAACGGACCAATGAACACAGCCATATATACCTACAACCCTGGAAAAAATTATGCATGTGACACCACTACACATATCACACACCCCATTCTCACAATAGCACCACACATAATAATGCACACTTACCCCACAAGTGCTTTAAGATAACTCTTACCAGTCTCCCAGCATACCTAACCTCAGGACATAATTCCTAACCTAATCCTCAGACCCTTTTTTGTTTCATCACCCTTTTTCACAGCAGCTGCTGACAAGTTGTGTTATTCCAGCTCTGACAATAGACAACAGTAACTATATTCCCTTCCATATTGGCTAACTCTGATGAGCGTAAAGTTATATAATCAGATTGTTACCTAACACTCCACTGTATTCCTCCAGCAAAACCGATTGGTAAGATCAGCCGTGATGGATATGTAATACTATATATTTCAGATAATATATTTGTATATATATATATATATATATATAAATATATATAAATATATATATATCATCATCATCGTCATCGTTTAACGTCCGCTTTCCATGCTAGCATGGGTTGGACGATTTGACTGAGGACTGGTGCAACCGGATGGCTACACCAGGCTATATATATATATTGGTATGTGTAGTGTATGTATGTTTGTCTTTGTGTTTTCCACCCTACTGCTTAACTACAGATGTTGGTTTGTTTATATCCCTGACACTTAACTGTTTGGCAAAAAAGTGACCAATAGAATAAGTACCAGACTATTAAAAAAACCAAGTACTGGGGTTGGTTTGTTTGACTGAACCTGTCATGGGCAAAGTATGGCACACCAGTAATGAAAGATTACCTTAAATTATCTTTATTTAGTAATGTGGCCCAGCTGATGTTGGCCCATGTCTCATGTGGCCTGCTTGATTTGAGAAAGGTTGCCCATGCTTGGATTAAACCTTCAAGGTGGTGCTCCAGCATGGCTGCAGTTCAATGACAGACAAGTAAAGAATAAAAGATCGTTTTCAAAATGAAATTGTAAGACAAAGGCTGTGTATTTCCTGAGAAATATCTTCATGGGAAGCATTAATGGTTCAGTTGTTTGTGTTTATTTTAGATTGAGTTAAAATATTTATGAGAATTATCAGAATATGAGGTATAAATGGTAGATTTGATGAGAAGAACATAAAACACAGAGCTGTTAATGTGTTGGTTGTGTTAATTTTAGTCAGTCTGTTCTGATTATGTCTTCTACAAGAATAAATACTGGTTTGTTCATAAGAGTTAGCCAACTGAATTAAATTACATGTAAGCAAACAAGCTTCACACACACACACGTGTCTGTGTTTGTGTTTGTGTGTGTGTTGTGTGTGTGTGTGTGCGTGTGCGTGTGTGTGTGTGTGTGTGTGTGTGTGTGTGTGTGTGTGTGTGTGTGTGTGTGTGTGTGTGTGTGTGTGTGTGTGTGTGTGTGTTTGACTCCCTATTGTTTGGCAACCAGTCTTGGTTTGTTTATTTCCCCATAACTTATTGCCTCAGCAAAAGGGACAGATGGAACAAGTACCAGATGTAAATAAATAAGTACCAGGGTTGATTTGTTTGACAAAAGCAGGGATTCTCAACCAGGGTCCATATGGTTCTTAGGGGCCGATATAAGGTTTCCTTGTCAAAATTTATGTGTAATAAATTGTTTATACTTCTGTGATACACAAAGTATTTTAATTTTCTTTATACAGGTGTGGCTGTGTGATAAGAAACTTGCTTCCCAAACACATGGTTTTGGGTTCAGTCCCTTGCATGACACCTTAGGCAAGTGTCTTCTACTATAGTCTCGGGCCGACTAAAGTCTTGTGAGTGGATATGGTAGACAGAAACTGAAAGAAGCCCGTTATATGTGTGCATGTATGTATGAATATGTGTGTGTGTCTTTGTGTATGTGTTTGTCCCCCACCACCACTTGACAACTAGTGTTTGTTTATGTTCCTGTAACTTAGCAGTTCAGTAAAAGAGACCAACAGAATAAATACCAGGCTTAACCAAAAGAAGAAGGAAAGAGTACTAGGGTTGATTCATTTGACTAAAAATTCTTCAAGGCAGTACTCCAGCATGGCCGCTGTCTCGTGACTGAAGCAAGTAGAAGATAGAGACAATTCCTAATAATGTTTAATTATATAAATACAGAATTCTTTTTATATACATCGACTGGCTATGGAGGTCTAGTAGAGTAAAATAGGAATAAAAAAGGGTCCATTAGTTAAGAATCACCAAACTAAACCCTTTAAGGTGCTGCCTTTGAATGGTCACAGTCCAGTGACTGGAACCTGTAAAAGATAAAAAAGATGAGTGGCTGTGTGGTAAGTAACTTGCTTACCAACCACATGGTTCCGGGTTCATTCCCACTGCGTGGCACCTTGGGCAAGTGTCTTCTACTATAGCCTTGGGCCAACCAAAGCCTTGTAAGTGGATTGGTAGATGGAAACTGAAAGAAGCCTGTCGTATATATATATATATATGTATATATATATATATATATAT
>NC_069001.1:16260402-16266344 GCF_001194135.2 Octopus bimaculoides | reverse complement strand
TATATGTATGTGTGTGTATATGTTTGTATGTCTGTGTTTGTGCCTCCAACATCGCTTGACAACCGATGGTGGTGTGTTTACGTCCCCGTAACTTAGCGGTTCAGCAAAAGAGACCGATAGAATAAGTACTAGGCTTACAAAGAATAAGTCTTGGGGTCGATTTGCTTGACTAAAGGCAGTGCTCCAGCATGGCCACAGTCAAATGACTGAAACAAGTAAAAGAGAAAAGAGTATATATATATATATATATATATATATAATCAACATAAATTTTCTTTATCATTTCACAAATTGCTGGCAGAAGTATCTGTTCTTGCTGTAATTTTCCAATAAAACAGTGGAATGGAATGAAACAGTAAAGGATTTTATTGCTATTTCCAGCTGGGGGGATTGGCTGTGTGGAATATTTAGGATATTGACCGTGGACACAATGCCAATTTGGCTAGTTTGAACACTACCTTATCCCCTTAGTTAGCTGATGAGAAAAAATTAGTCAAATACTCAGCCAGTTTTATATGCATCATGGAAAATTTTCTCTCTCTAAGGCAAGGCAGGAAGCTGAAAATAATAAAATAGTTGTGTAATATAGACTGAATTGCTATAGTTTTAAAAGATAACCAAGATTTGATGATCAGGGAAAGTATTTAAACATTTTCATAGCAACCCAAGTGAGACCATCTATTCTTTGATATAAAAAGTGTTTATTGTTTTTAGATTTTAGACACCTCTAGAGGAAGGTTTTATTTGCTCATTACTTGGAATTCGACCCATCTGTATCTGCATTTAGTTTGTAGAGTGTCCCCCTCCTCACACACCACTCCAGATTTTCTCTCGATCATGTTCATAATCCTCACTGCATTCCCTCTTACATACGTGTTTGTGCATGTATGCATAAACATGCACGATCACTCTTATTCTTGCCAATTGAGTAAAGCATACTTTGCTGAGGAAACATGCGTATTGTAATCATCAATTTACTTTAATCCTTTAGCATCTAAACTATCCATATCCGGCCCAAATATTCCACTTGTTTTACGTTCAAACTGGCCACATCCAGCCTCTCACACTCAACCTTGAATGTCATTCTGAAAAATAGAATATCACATCATTGAAATCTCAAAGCTATGCAATAATGAATGATTAATTCAAAACAATTTGAATTGATAGGCATTGCATTTGACAGAATAATCTGATTGCTGAAAGATTAAAGACAAGATCCGCCCCAATCTGTATTGCCTATTATGTCCAAAATCTTCAATCAATTGAGCTTAGGATTTTCCTGTTTTTTTACCTTTTTGCCTTGTTTAGATTTCTTAACCACCTGTCGAGGGAGATTTTGCCAGTATAGAAAGCAGACATTAAACGACGACGATGTTGATGATATTTTCAGTGGATCAAAACTTTTTCTAAAGTTACATACATCAGATCCTCTATATAAGGATTTTTATTGAAACTATTTAGACCTTGGTCAGCCCTCATCAAGTGGACTTACTATAAAAGACATTCTGAGTTTTTTTTTTCAGGGACAGTGCATCTAGGACTAAATCACTGAATGTTACCATTAAAAAAATATATAGCAAAAACAGGATGGGGACAAAGAGGACTTCCCTGCTTTTTCTAGCAGTTACAGTTACATATATATAATGTTTGGGTAATTCCTAGCTGTTTCCTCTTGAAGCACATCTGCTTATTCCATTATTGCAATCCAATATATAGTCTTGGTTGCTGCTGTAGGTTGGCCCAAATACGTATTACAATGAACATTATGGAAATATCATTTGCAGGGTTATTGTGTAACAAAACAGAAAATTGGAAATGTTTTGGTATTATTTATTTACTGTTACAAAGTTTAACTTGTTAGAAATGCATGTAATTTCTTATTAGAACTTAGAAATAAAATTATGATAATATGCATTATTTAATTTATCTGTCTGAGAATTTCTAATAGGGAATTCCTTACTTGCCTTTTTAACATGAAAACTTTGAAACCCCTATTAGCAAATGAAACATGTGTAATGATGAATAAATGATACCAAAATATTTCCAGTTTCCTGTTTTGTTTTACGCACACGCACGCACGCACGCACGCACGCACACACGCACGCACACACACACACACACACACTGCACATATGCTGTAGAAAGACTTTCAAACTTCGTATACTTATCTATTTTGTGTTACAGAACAGAAAAAAATTTTTGTATTCGAATTTATTTCATGTAAAAAATTGTCTTATTTCGATAATTTCAACCAATCACTGACAAGTATTCAGCTGTTTACATTTATTCCTTTGGCAGTTTAAGCGGTGTAAAGCGTATTTAATCTCCATTTATAATTTCGTTAACATCTGCCTGAACTGTATGTGTACAACATTTGCTTTTTTCATTTTCTTTCACGCGTGTTTATTTCGTTAACATCTGCCTGAACTGTATGAAAGGTTTATTAGCTACTGCTTTACCATAACCCTAACCCTAACCCTACTGCCAATATGCTTCAGCCATTTTTTGACAAGGAAATAATAATTTTATCACCGCCAGAATCGTTTGAGAATCGTTTGTTTACGTAGTCAGCACTTACTGTATTCGGCTGAATGGACGTCAGTCATTGGTTGAAATTACAGAAATACGACAACTTTAACATGAAATAACTTGCGATGTACGTTTTTTTGTTAAGAAGACTAAGAGAAAAAGATGTTTTATATGACACATTCTACCAGTGTCCCAAGTTTCAAAGTGTTTCGTTAAGAAGATACTGGTGCCCCCGTTTTGAACAGGGTCCGTTTCTTTATAGATAGTTGTAGTAAATGGTCAGGTGTGTAAGTTATTTGGTAAATGGATATGTGGTCTAATTACTCATCTTGTAAAGTTATGAGATTTTCTATCTCATCACTTGTTTCTGACTTATTACCTTGGGACAAAATAGTTTTACTTCCATTACCCCCTTTTTTTGCTTTCCTTTTGCATCAAGCTAAACTTAGTGGATTTTTTAAACAATTTTCTTTTCTGACTGGCTATAAAATGGTAAAATAACTCGAAAGGGGATGGTCTGCAGACAAAGTTATAAAAATCTGCGATACCTTATCAGTGGTACCTCAATGACCTCACAGAAAACATCTAAAAGAAGTGAAAGAAAATTGCAGTACAAAGTGAAAAGAAGTGGTTCTGATAGGAAGTTTCTACAGTAATGTTGTCCTACTACTACTACCATTTCTTGATTTTAAAGTTACAAATGTATCTACTGACATCAACAAGCTGTTTGTTTTAACTGATAAACTGATCTTATTTTAAAGATCATGTTCCCGCCCCAAATGGGGTTTTTTAAGTTGTTTCCTATAAAAAAATATTCCTGTTTTTGTGTGTATGAGTGCAAGATTTCCTTAATCTAACATGATTTTTTTTCCCCAGGGTGTCACCTCATTGGAATTTCCTTTCAACTGTATTTTTTTCACAAACATTTACTTGAGTAGATCTTGGAGGGTGTGCAACCCCTTCTCAAGCAAAACCATAAAAAAAATTAAATTATTATAAATTTCTTGGTTTACTACATTTAGTTAGTCTCCACTTTACTATGAAATTTCCTTGTGGCAAACCATATCCAAAACAAAAAAAAAAAAATAGAGAGAGAGAGAAAAGAAAAGAGACAAGTACACTTTAGATAAGGTGGTCCTAGATGTTCTTAAATAAATGGAATGGTCACAACTTGCCAACAAATGCTTTGTGAGTGAATTTGGTGGGCAGAAACTGTGGTGGAAGCAGTGAGCTGGCAGAAACATTAGCATGCTGGGCAAAATGCTTAGCGGTATTTTGTCTGCCATTATGTTCAAATTCCGCCACGGTCGACTTTGCCTTTCATCCTTTCAGGGTTAATAAATTAAGTACCAGTTACACACTGGGGTCAATGTAATCAACTTAATCCCTTTGTCTACCCTTGTTTGTCCCCTCTATCTTTAGCCCCTTGTGGGCAATAAAGAAATAAGAAACTGTGGTGGAAACCTGTTGAAGCTCTGTGTAGGAGGGAGGTGCACTCATATGTCTTTGTGTCCCCACGCCATTTGATAACCAGTGTTGGTTTGTTTATGTCCCTGTAACTTAGCTGTTTAGCAAATGACATAAATAAAATAAGTACCAGACTTTAGAAAGAATAAGTACTGGGGACAATTTGTTCAATCAAAGTGGTGCCCCAGCATGGCCACAGTCCAATGACTGAAACAAATGAATAAAAAATTTAGTCAGATCACTTTCCTTTCTGAATTCAAATACAGCTGAGATCAAATTTACCTTTCTTCTGTGGTAAAAAAAAATCCTAAATGTGAATAAAGTTATAGAAATTATGGTTTTTGGTGCTCTAGATAATTTAAGAGGCTATATGTGGCCTTAAGAGACACAACAGCTATAACTAAAAAGACTTGTCATTTGCCTCATGGTCCCAGCAGACAAAATGGAAAATGTGTTGCCCCAGAGGATGGTGAGGAAAACATGCTGGCACAGCCACTTTTACTCACAGGTCTCACACTTGCAAATAGTCATCTCTGCTCCAATAGCAGTGAGCAAAGGATGTAGTCTGGAGGCCACTGTCATGGGCTCGACCACAAATCTGTCAGAGAACGTCTGTTACTTTGACAGTTTGCCCTTCTCTTCTTGATGAGCAGCAAAGCTGGGCTGGCAACCAGACACACCAGGTTGTCACTGGAGAACGAGTCACTGCATGTAGCATCCCAGATGAGTGGCCTACTACTGTGGAATGGGAAAATTGTCATGCCATCTGGCCTTTTACCATCTCCTGTGGGAAGAGAAGCCTTTATGGTCTTGTTGAGGGCAGCATGGTATGAAAGGTAGCCACCACTATAATGGCATGACAATAGATGGAGGCTGAAAGAATCTACAGTGGATCCACAGCAGCATTTGTGAAGCTCACAAATGCAGAGGCCAAACCTAGGAGGACAAATGGAAACATGTCAGGTGGTGCTGGTCAAATTGGTGCATTAGCCCATCTGAGATTATGCTGCACTTGATGGTGTCACATTGAATGGAATTATAATTAAAAAAGAACTTGAATATTTTTTAATGTATGAAATTTAATGTTTTATTTTGTTGCATCTTGGGAGGGTCACTTTGCCAATAATAAACACAGACATTGGTTCTATTTCATTTCTTTATCATTTGTTGATTGATTAACTATTTAACCAACAAGCTAATCGATTCTTTCTTTTGATCTTTCCATTTTTCTTTTCACTTGTTTTAGTCATTAGACTGCAGCCATGCTGGGGCCCCACCTTCAAGAAATTTTTAGTCAAATAAATTGACCCCCATATTTAATAAGCCTGGTACTTATTCTATTGGTCTCTTTACCAAACCACTAAGTTGTAGGGATGTAAACACATCCACACTGGCTGTCAAGAGGTGGTGGAGGAGAAACACCCAACACAAAGACATTTACATGTATGTATATATATATATATACACACATGTATATGTCTTTATATACCACACAGTAATTTCTCTTTGTTTAACGGTCATTTTCATAGGAATTTTCAATGGCCAGATAACTGAAGAGATGGCGGCGTGGGTTTCTGCCCCGGCATCCGAAACTCGGAGTTTTATCATGGCTACCGAATAATTGTCATGTATTTTTACAGATAAATTCCTCCATTTACATAATATGGAGGTCTCTTTCTTTCTTTTGTTGTCTTTTCTATCAATTTATATATATATATATGTATATTAGTTTATATATATATTGATATTATCTCAGTTTAAAAATAGTTTGACAATGTAAATATGTTAATAGTTACCATGGGTAGCAAAAATTACACAAAAAAAAACAGGCTATCACACCCGTTTTATAGGTAGAGATACCAAGTTGAAGTGATGCATTTTGAGTAGATTTGAATTATAACAATAAATGGAGCAAAACGCATATAAATAAAAGGAACTTTTATTTA
>NC_069001.1:16260003-16260392 GCF_001194135.2 Octopus bimaculoides | reverse complement strand
TATATATATAAAATATAAAATGGGCTTCTTTCAGTTTCCATCTACCAAATCCACATACAAGGCTTTGGTTAGCCCATGGCTATTGTAGAAGACACTTGCCCAAGGTGTCACACAATGGGACAGACCCATCTGGTTGGGAATCAAGCTACTTTCCACACAGCTATGCCTGCGTTTTATTGATTTTTCAGTTAATCAATCAATCAGTTATGTTTCTCAAAGTTCTTTTGTTGACAGCCATGACCTCTTCAGGGACATGCCCTCTCTTCTGCAGGTCAGCTTTGCAAACCAAATACAAAAACAAAATAATGGATTAAATTTTTCTATTAAAATTTCATTCCAAAACAAAAAGAAATGAATCACCTCTTAGAATTCTATTAAATATGAAACTC
>NC_069001.1:16247629-16258992 GCF_001194135.2 Octopus bimaculoides | reverse complement strand
TATATATATATATATATATATATATATATATATATATATATATATGCATACATGCATAGACATATATGTTTGTATATTTCACACACACACCCACATAATGCTTTCTTATCAAATATGTCACACACATTTTAAAAAAATCTCTTATCTTCATAGAAAATGCTTCAGAACTGTATTTGTATGGTTCTGTATCTTTTCCAGGTTCCAACAATTCTACTGTATCCATTCTGGGGCATCACTTTTGAAAGGGTTCCAGTCAATCTTATCAACCCCAATACAGATTTCAATCTGGTTCATATTCTATTGAAACCTATTTGTTGAGCCACTAAGTTGCAAGACACAAATGCACAACATCAACTTTTTTTTAAAATACATTTTTAGACTGGTGTAAACATAAATACAGACATGGAAACGTATGCATACATATCACAGGCTTCTGCATAGTTTCCATTTACCAAATTCCACTCATAAGGTATTAAGTCAACCTCAGGTTAGAATAAAAGACACTTATCCAAGTTGCCATGCAATCAGATTGAACTCAGAATTACATAGCTGCCAAGCAAACTTCTTAACCATATAGCTATTCCTGTACTTATCATCATCATCATCATCATCTGTTCATTTTCCATACTAGCATGAGTTGGATAGCTTGACAGGGTCTGATGAATCGTAGAACTGTTAAGAACCAATATCTGCTTTGCCAAGTTTTCTATGACTGGAAGCCCTTCCTAATACCAATCACTCACTTTACAGAGTGTACTGGGTGTTTGCTTTTCATGGCACCTGGACTAGTGTGATTATCAAGTAACTTGCAAGACAAGACCCTTTGACTTAATTGGGGGGGGGGGAGCTTTGATGGAAGTGGCTTTGTGTTGAGAGTAGAGAGGCTAAAATGTGATAGGGAGACCGGAACAAATTTCTTGCAGTAGAGGAGATGATAGTGATGAGGTAGCCACCCAGCCACAAGCTTTTTATTTTCCTATGGTCTATCATGACTCAAAAAGCACACCATAAATAACTGTTTGCAGATCTGAAGAAACAAGCCCAAAAGCAGTTTTTGTCTCTTTCCTGAGTAAATTTGGCATAATGGTGAACATCACTTTCTACAATTCATCTGACCTGTGCAGGCATGGAAAAGTGGATGTTAAATGATGATGATGACAATGATCACATTGATAAATATAAAACATAAAACATAACTTATTGTTTTTAAAATGATAAATATTGTTTTCTATAAAACGAATTTTATATTAAATTTTATTGAAACACCCGCAAAACTAGGGGTTCTCAACCATTTTCTATCTATGGACCCCTTTGATTACTACTTTACTCTGGACCCCCTAACCATCCAATGTTTAAAGACCAGTTTTATAAAAACTTCTTTCAAAATTCTTATTTTGTTTTCCACATATTTTGTGTAGGTTGAACTATCGAAAATGTTAGAGAAAGAAACCCCAAAAGCATTTTTTTTCAGGGGCCCCTTAAAATAATATTGAAAATCCCCAATTTACTGTTTTGTTGTGTGGACCCCCAAAAATCTTTTATGGACCCCGTTTGAGAACTGCCCTAAACTGTCAAAACCTTAGACTCGTTGGTGGGACTTGCAAACCAGGTGACGGTAGCAGCAGCAGCAGCAGCAGTAACAGTGATGGTGATGAACCGGGCAATGGATTAAGTCTACCCTATCTTCTGAATAATATTGATTTGTTTAATAATAATATTTTTCTATGTCAATTGTCTGGGTCAGGATGATAGCAAACTGTAAAACTGATTGTTGTTTGAGATTCAAATTATTAAGGTATATATTGCCAACTAATTATAAGAAGTAATGTTGGAATGTTGATATGGGGGTGGGGTGGATTCACCACCACCTCAACATCATCATTATTATAATTATCATTCTCATCATTCTAATTATCAACATCATTGTCAGTCATCATTATCATTATCATCATTATTCTAACATTCCTTTGCCCACAGTATCTTAAACTGTTGCTGGTGTTTAGCCCCGGGTCATCTCTGATCAAGCAGCCCATAATCATCCCACCTTTTATTTTATTCAAGTATGCCATATTTACCACCATATTCAGCCTGTCTTTTCTTTTTTTTTTTTTTTTCAACATGGTAGTATGTGGTTTGAGAAGGTGTAGATAGGGATTTCAGCTGCTGTTTTTAGCAGGTCAAGTGACTACATAGAGGCTTCTTCATTGGCTCACACTGACACAAGTTGAATATTGAGTCTACTGTACAACATATCGCTACACAGCTTGGTCTTTCACCATTTCATCTGTAAAACATATCATCTTCAGATCTGACCTGGATCACCATCTCTACAAGTTCTTCTTGTGTATTATTCTTTTATTCTTTTACACGTTTCAATCATTTGACTGCAGCCATGCTGGAGCGCTGCCTTAAAAGGGTTTTAGTTTAAGAAATCGATCTCAGGACTTATTCTTTGTTAGCCCAGTACTTATTCTATTGGTCTCTTTTGCTGAACCACGAAGTTATGGGGACATAACCACACCAATATCAGTTGTCAAGTGTTAGTGGTGGGGAGGACAAATATAGACACGAAGACACACATACATAAATATACATATATATATATGTATATATATATATATATATATATATATATATATACACAATAGGCTTCTTTCAGTTTCTATCTACCAAATCCATTTACAAGGCTTTGGTCAACCTAAGGCTATAGTAGACATTTGCCCAAGGTGCCATACAGTGGGACTGAACCTGGAACTATGTGGTTGGGAAGCAAGCTACTTACCACACACCCACGCCTTTGTTTTCTCTCTTCCACATCTACTTTCTACTTATGCTGCAAAGCACAGTGTCACTCAGCACTTATCATCTATTCATATTACCTGTTCAGTTATCTTTTTTTTGTGTGCTTTTTTAATGTTCTTAGGTCTCTGAGTCCAGAGGTTGGGGCAGTGCTCATGGCTTTTGAAGTCCCTCCTAAACTATTACGATTGATACCATTTAATGTTTCTCTTCAAACTTTGTGGACCAGCATCTGAATATCTGTGAGAAAGATAAGGGTAGGGATGGAATTCCAGAGGGATGATGTTCTGAAGAGGAAAGACTGGGTGTATTGATTAGGGTGTGATTGCGCCCTGTGGGGTTGGTCATAACAAGGGTGATGAGAGAAAGGGAGACAAGAGGGTCAGGGATGCCTGATTAGTTTGAATCTAGTTATTTCTGTGGAGCAGAGGCCATTATAGCAGAGAAAGAGAACACAATATGCCTAAGGACCAGAGGCTGAAGGCTATGTGCCAAAGGCTGTAAGTGATTTTATGCCGATCAGGCAGGTGACCCTTTCCTGGATGCAGTTTATGATGTGTGTGTGTGTGTGTGTGTGTGTGTGTGCAGACATCTCTACTGCATGTATCAACTAATACCTTAATTTCTTCCTGCCCTCCAACCCCTATTTGTTACAAAATGTATTACCTGTAAAGTTTCAATTAACTTTTTAAAATAATCATTAATTCCAAAGTATTCTTCTTTATTTTTAAATGTCAAAATGTGATTTTAGGGTAATTTAGCTGGTATTTCTAGCAAGTTGATTGAGCATTTAGAGACTCTGTTGTTTGGCCAACAGAGATAAACAGTTTCTCGTTCTTCTTCTCCACCTGCTCGTTACTCTAGCAATTAGACTTTTGATACCGTAATTGCTACTACTAATTAGTGCACCTAATTAACAGAATCTACCAACTATATCCAGTGAGCTGTCTGACCAGTCTAATGGACTTCATTTCTTACAGTTACCTTTTCTGCTGTCAACTCCTCCTCTGTGTCTTGTATAACTCAAGTCTTGCTTTTTTTTTCTTTGTTTTTGTCAGGTAAAAAATAAAAGATAGAAAATAGTTGGGTGAGAAATGATCTGTAACATTTTATTATTGAACTGTCATTATTGATTTCTAATTTTGGCACAAAGGCAACAAGTTCAGGGAGAGGGTAAGTCAATTACATGACCCCAGTGCTTAACTGGTACTTATTTTATCAACCCCGAAAGAATGAAAGGCAAAAATCGACCTCAGTAGAATTTGAACTCTGAACATAAAGATGAACAAAATGCTGCTAAGCATTTTGTCCAGCCTGCTAATGATTCTGCTAGCTCACTGCCTTAAATTGAATTGTCATTATTGATAAATATTTTTGTGCATCTTGTACAGTGTTCCCTATCCATAACATTCTAGGGTTCCTCAAGACATTGCTGGGAGTTCCACAAGAAATGGTGATAATTTGGTTAATTATCTACCATTATACATCTGAGTTATTCTTATATTTAACTCAGGACATTTTAAATTTCAATATACATGCTTCATTATTCAGTAGCAGAATGCAGCTAGCTGACAGAATCATTAGCATTATGGTATTTCATCTGTTTTTATGATTTATGTTCAAATCCTGCTGAGGTTGACTTTGCCTTTCATCCTTTTTTGGGGTTGATAAAGTAAGTATCAATTGGACATTGAAATCAATGTGATTGACTTACTCTGTCCCTTGAAATTGCAGGCTTTGCACCAAAATTTGAAACCATTATTATCATCATTATTATTATTATTATTCAGTAACAAGCATGGAAGTTTAGTTAAGCAGTTTACTTTCTAACTACATGGTTTTAGGTTCAGTTCCACTGTGTGGCACCTTAGGCACATATTATTTTACTGGGGCTGACAAAAGCTCTGGGCTGATAAAAACCTTGTGAGTGGATTTCATTCATGGAAACTGAAAGAAGCACAACGTGTGTGTGTGTTCCCTTGTCTTAATATGACAGAATTGTTAGCATGCCAGGCAAAATGCTTAATGACATTTTATCTGTCCTTACATTCTGAGTTCTAGTTCCGCCGGGGTTGACTTTGCCTTTCATCCTTTCGGGGCTAATAAATTAAGTACCAGTGAAACACTGGGGTCAATGTAATCAACTAGTCCCTCTCCCCCAAAATTTCAGGCCTTGTGCCTTTAGTAGAAAGGGTCATTATTATTATTATTATTATTATTATTAAGGCTTGGAGCTGGCAGAATTGTTAACATGCTGGACAAAATGTTTAGTAGCATTTCGTCTATGTTCTGAGTTCAAATTCCGCTGAGGTCAACTTTGCTTTTCATCTTTTTGGTGTCGATAAAATAAGTAGCAGTCAATATAATCAACTTAACCGCTTCCCTGAACTTGCTGGTCTTGTGCCAAGATTAGAAACCGATATAAAATGGTAGATAGGTATAAGTGATTGTTGCTGTCATACAAAGAGTGTCTTGCATGGAAAATGTGTCCAGTCATAGGGAAATAGCAACTTTCTTGCAAAAAGGTGAGGGTTGGCAACAGGAAGGGCATCCAGCTGCAGAACACCTTCCTCTACAAATTCCATTTGAGCTATGTAAGCATATAAAAGTGTATGTTAAAATAATGTAGAAGCATGGCATATTCTCTAAGGTAGGGCAATCCTGGTATCTGTAAGTGGTTAGGAGACCTTATAAGAAAAAAATAATCTCTTAACAGGGAAATGCAAGGGGAATGGTTAAGATGAAACTTCTCTGTGGGGTTTGGTGGATTTAGCACTACTAAATCCTTTTCTTTCTCTTTCGTAAAACTGAATTTCTCAAGAGATTAAACAAATCATAAAACTTTTACTGAAAGGTTAACTCTTTAGCATTTTGATTTCTTTGTCAAATATATTGCTTATTTATTCTCATTGTTTTGTATTAATCAGGCATTGTTTTGTAGTTTTCAATGAATGTGTTTGTATATTATAGGGTAGGCGCAATGGCCCAGTGGTTAGGGCAGTGAACTCACGGTCAGAGGATCGCGGTTTCGATTCCCAGACTGGGTGTTATGTGTGTTTATTGAGTGGAAACATCTAAAGCTCCACGAGTCTCCAGCAGGGGGTGGTGGCGACCCCTGTTGTACTCTTTCACCCCAACTTTCTCTCACTCTTTCTTCCTGTTTCTTGAGTAATGCTGCGATGGACTGGCTTCCCGTCCAGCTGGGTGGGGAAAACTCCACAGGAAACCGGGCTCATGAGCCTGGCTAGGCTTTAAAAAAGGGCACATAAATAATTATAGGGTAGGTGTGAGAGTTGTCCTGGTGCCTACATATCAACATCATTTTGTATGCCCTATGCACTGAATGTTTTGATGTCATTGTTGAATTTGTGGCTAAATCAATCACACTCGGCTTTTTATCAGTTCACAAGTTATTTAACTATTAGGTGTGAAAGATGGCAGAATTGTTAGAGTGATGGATAAAATAGCATACAGCATTTATTCTAACTCCCTATATCCTGAGTTCAAATCCTATGTAGGTTAGCATGGTCTTTTATCCTTTCAAAGGCAATAAATGAAACATCAGTCCAGGACAGTGGTTTGACTGAAATGTTAGGCAATTTCTGTTGGAGAAGATACCAAACTGTATCTGTTCCAACTCTTTGCATTTCAAGTTCAAATTTTACCTCTTTTGATTAGTCTCCCCAGGGCAGGAAATGGTGAGTGGGGTGGGTCCTTCAAGACATAGCTAATGCTGATAAGCCTCCAATATCAGCTGCAGTGATGCATGAATTGGAGCACCATCTCGCTTGCATCAATATGCATGAATGCAACAGGCAGACACTGTACTAAAAGCAAGATAAATCCTAGGACCAAAAATACCAGACGTAAAGCTGTTTTACTTAACACATGCGAGAGGTTGTCTAATAAGAACCTGACAGGACGACATAGATAACAGCTTTGGAAGTCTGCAGCATGCTAATGATACTCAGCAGTATAGATGGATCCCTATGTAGTTGCTGAACCTATTAGAAATAGCAGCAGCTGAATCTACCGCAAACCACACCCTCTTGTCATTGTCATCTGTAATTTCTTCAAAGTGTTAATATTCTGTCAAAGATGGATTTTACAATTCATTAATTGGGGACAAATGATGTCATGTCATTCAGATTTTATAATAAATGGTGAATACATCTTTTACAGAGCAGTACACATGTGTAGTGGATCTGAAGGGTCTCGATTATGTGTTTGTACACGTCTGTCATTCTCTAATAGAGATGACCACTTTGCCAAAATGAATTTCTGTTCATGAGGGAAGCAACAAAATATTTGGCCTTTTGAGTTCAGTAAAGCAACAAAATATTTGGCCTTTTGAGTTCAGTAAAGCAACAGAATTGAGTGAATTTTTTTAGAACGATTCTTCTTTCAACTAGCAAATCTTGTAACACCTACTACCATTCAGATATGGTCTGGGCCATTCTGGCAGTTTCTAATTGATTTTTTATGATGTTCCTTCTTTTAGTCACAACCAAGCAAACCAAACACACTCTCTCTCACGCACACACACACACACACACACACACACACACACACACACACACACACACACACACACACACACATACACACACACAGAAGTGACCGATAGAATAAGTACCAGGCAAAAAATAAAGGTCCTAGGGTTGATTTGTTCGATTAAAAAATCCCTTCTAAGTGGTGCCCCAGCATGGCCTGAGTCAAATGACTGCAACAAGCAAAAGAAAAAAAAGAAAATTTTTTTGTTTTATTGTGTGTTCTATGCATGCAGTTGTGGCTGTCATGGCTGGCTTTCTTTACTTGACTTGTTGCCACTTACTGTCCTGTCTTTTACCTTTTTTCTGATGAGTAGTTGTGCACCTGAGCACCGTAGACAATAGACTTATTCTTAAACAAGGCAGCAAGCTAGAACCATTAGAGAGTCAGGCAAAAATGCTTGGCAGTATTTGTTTCAGTTCTTCATGCTCTGGGTTCAAATTCTGCTGAGGTTAACTTTACCTTTCATTTTTCCAGGGTTGATAAAATATGTACCAGCCAAGTAAAGGATTCAATGTAGTTCACTTGCTCCCTCCCCTAACATTGCTGGCCTGTACCAAAATTTGAAACCATTATTATCATTATCATTATTATTATTATTATTATTATTAAGGTGGTGAGCTGGTGGAATCGTTAGCATGCTGGACGAAATGCTTAGCGGTATTTTGCCTGCCACTACGTTCTGAGTTCAAATTCTGTTGAGGCTGACTTCGCCTTTTATCCTTTTATGGTTGAGGAAACAAGTACCAGTGAAGCACTGGGGTAAATGTAATCAACTAGTCCCCTCCCCACAAATTTCAGGCCTTGTACCTTTAGTTGAAAGGATTATTATTAAGGTGGAAAACTGGCAGGATTGTTAGAGTACTGCTTAGCGGTATTTCGCCTGTCGCTATGCTCTGAGTTCAAATTCTGCTGAGATTGTCTTTGCCTTTCGTCCTTTCAGTGTCGATAAAATAAGTACCAGTTGGACACTGGGGTTGATGTAACTAACTCATCCCCTCCCCCAAAACTGCTGCCCTTGTGGTAAAATTTGAAACCATTATTATTATTATTATTGGTGAGGTGGCAAAAGCACCAGGAAAAATGCTCAGCAACATTCTGAATCTAAATTCTGTTGAGGTTGCATTTTTTGACTTTCATCATTTCAGGGTCAATAAATTAAGTACCAGTTAAGTACTAGAGTTGGTGTAATTGACTATCCCCCTCGCCTCAAATTCCAGGCTTTGTACCTATAGTAGAAAGGATTATTATTATTATTTTCTAAGGTGGCGAGCTGGCAGAATCATTAGCATGCCAGGCACAATGCTTGGCGGCATTTCGTTCAACTTCACATTCTGAGTTCAACCAGGGTCAACTTTGCCTTTCATCTTTGCAGGGTTGATAAAATAAGTACCATTTTCATTTTTCGGAAAATGGTCTCTTCCTCCTGCCATTTATTTATTTTCCCTTTTTATGGTTGATTTAAAATAATTTTTTTTTTTAAATATGATTTTGCTACATTTATCATCAGCCATACCCAGGAAACTTTGTTTTCTTTTGTATTCTATTTTCATTGCCAATCTTATCAGACTTCCCACAGGAATCTCTTCACAATTTGTGTCATCACATTAGCATTACATCTATCGACATTTATAATATTGTTCCATTATCAAAGACTCAACAGGTTTGCTTCTTAGTGTCAAAATGTCTACCATGAAGTATTGTTAATACAGTTATAATTTTTCCAGACAGTTAAGCTCATGTTTAGAGACAAAACTTTTCTCTCAATATTTGGCAGAAGACAAGGTGGTGAGTTGGCAAAATTGTTAGCATACCGATCAAAATGCTTAGTGGCATTTCATCCATCTTTATTTTTCATTCAGAGTTCAAATTCTGCTGAGGTCAACTTTGCCTTTCATTCTTTCAAGGTTTATAAAATGAGTACCAGTCAAGCACTCGGGGTCAGTGTAATTGACTTAACCCCTCCCCTGAAATTGCTGGCCTTGTGCTAAAATTTGAAACCAATATATTGGTAGAAAAACCATTACTGACAAAATTAAAAGCTCTGTAGTATTCAGTTACAGTTATCTGCATTCTCTGAGATTTGTCTTGAAGGTTTTTTTCTTCTTTGGTACCTGTGCTAGTGTGGTAACACTAGCTTGCAAGACTAATGAGACCCCTGAATCCTGAGTGAGATTAGGAGATAGCGATAGCGATTAAAGCATGATGGGAGGAATAGGGGCCAAGTCTGGTGTGGTGTAGGAAGCAGAGAGGGTGGCCAATGGAAGATATGAGTTGGGATGGATGATATTAAGAACGAAGGAGGATGGATGTGAAAAGGAAGTGGCTCAAGAGAAAAGGAAAGCTAAATGATTAATGTGGAAGGGAGTGATGATATGTGTAGTTCTGCTCGTGTATAATTACATTAGCATGGAGGCGCAATGGCCCAGTGATAGGGCAGCATACTCGTGGTCATAGGATCGCGGTTTCGATTCCCAGACCGGGCGTTGTGAGTGTTTATTGAGCGAAAATACCTAAAGCTCCACGAGGCTCCAGCAGGGGATGGTGGCGAACCCTGCTGTACTCTTTCACCACAACTTTCTTTCACTCTTTCTTCCTGTTTCTGTTGTGCCTGTAATTCAAAGGGTCAGCCTTGTCACACTGTGTCACGCTGAATACCCCCGAGAACTACATTAAGGGTACACGTGTCTGTGGAGTGCTCAGCCACTTGCACGTTAATTTCACGAGCAGGTTGTTCCGTTGATCGGATCAACTGGAACCCTCGATGTCGTAATTGACCGAGTGCCAACGACAATTACATTAGCAGAATAATGCTGTAGATAGAAAAGTGATGGAATGATGAGTGATAGGTAAATGACAGAGTGAAGGAGTCGCAGGTGAAAACTTGACTGTGACATTGAACAAGGGGTTCAGTTTCACATGCTAGCAGAGGGGATGGGCATATCTTCACAAGTACTGCATATCAATTCAATCCTTTATCATCTCTCCTTCGAGGCTGAACATCTACAGATCAACCCTCACCACTTTGTCCCATGTTTTCCTGGGTCTCCCTCTGCCACATGCACCATCCACTGTAAACAGTTGGCACTTGTTCATAGAGCTGCCCTCATCCATATGCATCACATACCCATTCCAATGCAATCTTCTCCCCTGCACACTACCAGTTTTTCTCTCAACACATTTGTATTCTGTTTTTCATGCATACTGACATTACACATTTAGCAGAATACATTGCATTTTGTATGAGTGGGTGGGCATAAGCTGGAGTGGTGCTGGAAAAAGAGTAAATGCAGTGATGGCAAGGTGCCAAAACATGCCCTCAAGGTATCAGCTTTGAGCTGGTGTCTCCTTTGTGTGTCTTAACTTGCTTGATTGCATTCAGAAGTGAGTTGTTAATATGGTAGATTCTCCTCTTTCTGCTTTATGGGTCCTGCTTGTAAGCACCGTTCCTCCAAGACTGCACACTTATTTTACAATCAGTGCCTAAAGGGGCAAATGTGTGTACATAAGCTTTTCAAGATAAAATTGAATATTTTTGTTAATTGCAGTTGGTTACTCACATGGATATGAATATACTTTGTAAAGAAAGAGAAAAATAAAAATAAAAAGGCAAAATTGCCACAATTTGTGCACACACCACAGCAATAAAACTTAGAGGAAATATTGCTTCACCATCATCATCATCATTTAACAACCACTTTTCCATGTTTACATGGGTCAAATGGAGTCTGTTGAAGATTTTTCTACAGCTGGATGCCCTTCCTGTTGCCAACCCTTAACTGTTTGTAAAAAAAAGTAATATTTTCCCATAGCTAGACATATTTTCCATAGAAGACTGGGTATGAAAAACTTGAAGTTGTTCATTTATGATAACAATGATGCTCATTTACAACCATCATGTGACATCTAGAGAAAGGCACACAAGCACACACATTTACATGCATGCATGTGCACACACACACACACACACACACACACACACACACACACACACACACACACACACTGACACA
>NC_069001.1:16239052-16247619 GCF_001194135.2 Octopus bimaculoides | reverse complement strand
ACACACACACACACACACACACACACACACACACACACACACACTGACACATATCTTTTAGTTTCTGTCATCCAAATCCATTCACTGAGCATAAATTATCATGTCATTTTGGTTGGCCCAGGGTTATAGTAGAAGACATTTGCCCAAGATTCCACAGAATGGGACTGAACCCAAGACTACGATTGGAAAGTGAGCTTTTTAACACATAGCCATGCTTGTACCTATTGCTTGGAGGTTTTATTTTTGGTGTCATTTCTATGATTGGTTGCCTTTCCTGTACTAAACATTTCCAAGAGTATGCTGATATACTGAGCATAAATTATCATGTCCCCAGCACCAAAGAGGTTGTCATGTCCCCAGCAACACCAAACAGTTCTCTTTCTACCTCAACTTTCCTCTATTCTTTCACCAACCTCTCTATAGACTCTGCTTTATTGTAGTGTTCTTTGTGAATATTTATTTTGGCTTAACCTTTTTGTAAACATATTTTTAATTTCTTATATTTCTATGTTGAAATTAATTGTTAAAATAACGAAGAATTTTGGATGGATTCACTAAAATAATTAACTTTGTTATTAAGCTTTTTTGGAACATAACCTTTTTTGATCCATGCCTCTGAGACTGCCCCTGGTTCTGTGCTACAAACCTCCTGTTTTAAAATGCGCTAAATTAGAACATTGCATTAAAATTTCATGTTAATTTATGCTCCAAACATCAGCAATGACAAATTTCTTTTTACTAAGTCCTTCATTTTTTTCAAAATTAATTGAAACAAAGGTAGCATATTGTGATAAAAATATGGTAACAAAATGTTTAATAATAACACCTAGTTTCTACTACATTTATTGATGTACCAATTGTTTTGTTTATATTTATTTTGCTTTGTTTTGTTTTTTTCAGGGAATAGCTATTTATGAAGTGGATGAAGATCAGCCATGCATGGAATGTGGTGATAGATGTCCTGGTTTTAAAAGTCATCCCTGGAGGTGAGTAGTAAAAGGAAGAACGGAAGTAAAAACATTAATTCTAAAATTAAATGTTCCACCCTTCATCTCTCAATCTCTAATCCCTTCATTCCTTACCTATCTATTCTGTTATTCTGCTGCTCCACTCTCTTGTCAATTTTCACTCCCTCTTCCCTAACCTCATTCGTATCACTACCTCCACCCACTTGTACTTACTGTTGATTCCCATCTCTACATTGTTTGCTATTCACTGTGTTCACTCCTACCTCTCTTTTCTAACCATCTCTCACTCTCCCCACTCTCATTCTTGCACTCTTTACCCCCTCCCCTTCTTTATCTTCTGTCCCCACAGTCTTTCTTTATCTTTTTTACCTGTATCAGTCATTAGACTGTAGCCAGGTACTTATTTTGTGTTATGGGGAGGTAAGCAAACCAACACCAGTTTTCAAGTGGCAGTAGGAATACACACACACACACACACGCACACGCACACGCACGCACACGCACACGCACACACACGCACACACACTCTCTCTCTCTCTCTCTCTCTCTCTCTCTCTCTCTCTCTCTCTCTCTCTCTCTCTTGCATGACTTCTTTTAGTTTCCATCTACCAAACTCACTCACAATGCTGTTGTCAGCCCGAGGCTATAGTGGAAGACACTTGCCCAAGGTGCCATGCAGTGGGACTGAACCTGGAACCATGTGGTTGGGAAACAAACTTTTTACTACACAGCCACACCTCTACCTTCTTACAAAAATTGCTCAGAATCAGTATCTTGTGGTATTTGTTTACCCTCCTTTATAGTCTGAATTAGAAATTTCTATCCATGTTAGCATTGAATACATTCCTCTTAGGGGTTGGTAAAATAATATTATTGTATCATTAAATGGTTCTGTATTGGAATCGATGTTAATGACTATACCTTTGTGTCTGTATGTTAGTTTCTCTTTGTTCACCTCCAAAAAAATTGCCTTAACTACCAGTGGGGACATTGTTGTCATTTCTCCTGTTGACAAATCATCCATTGGCTTTGTGCCTTCAAAGATCTTAAACCCCCACCCCCAAATAACACTCCACACAAAAACCTTACAAATAAAATATTACCATACTCAGCCATAAGCAGTAATGCAAACCCTACTGCCCCATACTCAACATTAAATCCAGAAACAAATTCTGACTCTCCCTCAGCAAAATCAAATGGAGCTTGATAAAAAACAACATCATCATCATCATCGTTTAACGTTCACTTTCCATACTAGCATGGGTTGGACGATTTGACTGAGGACTGGTGGACCAGGAGGCGACACCAGGCTCCAATGTGATTTGGCAGAGTTTCTTCAGCTGGATGCCCTTCCTAACGCCAACCACTTCAAGAGTGTAGTGGGTGTTTTACGTGCCACCGGCACGAGAGCCTGTCAGGCGGAACTGGCAACGGCCACGCTCAAAATGGTGTGTTTTACGTGCCACCTGCACAGGAGCCAGTCCAGTGGCACTGGCAACGATCTCGCTCGAATGTCTTTACACGTGCCACTGGCCACATTAAAAAGAAACAGGTAAGGGTTAGCTACAGGGAGAGCATCCAGCTGTACCTCAATAATGTATTTGTCTAATCCTGAGTAGAGCGATGGTCAGTGACCTTCCAGCCTTGGCCACCACCTCTTAAGAGTAAAGAATATTTAGGATTACGTTATTTAACATGTCCTTCCCCTTAACATTATTGTATTGAAATAACAACATAGTTTATTTAAGGTTTGGATGTGTTTAGCTGTTGTCTCCATGGTAACGGAAGAATCTGTTCAATAAGTTGCTGTATCAATCACCTATAAATAAACAGTTTTATCTGTGTTACATTTGTAGGGTTCAATAAATACACAAAATAACAATGAGAGGTGGAGGAAAGAATTCTAAATAAGATGGGTTGACATCGCTGTCCATTAATCAAACAATCACTGATCCTTTAGTGTGTTTTGTGAGTTTTGCACACGCACACACACACACACACACACACACACACACATATAAAAGATTGTTTGAATTAGTTCACTTTGGTGAAATTGCAGCGACTAGGATACATAACTGCACGTGGAACAATGTGTAGTTGCTGCAATTGAAACATATGTTGGCCATTGCTATATATACTGTAGAAAACTTTTTAACCATGGGTTGGATGGTTAAACAAGATCCAGTTGGTTTGAGGACCCTATTTTGCTCCAGTGTCAGTTTTAGCGTGGTTTCTTAAATTCTCCTGTTATAGCTTAGAAGACTATAAATAAAAGGAAACACGATTTGTATGGCTCTCACAAGTAAGTCATGCACTCCTAGTTTCCTCACTGACCATCAGATCATGGAGTGAAGGCTTTCTGCAAGGTCAACAAATACTAAATACTTCTGCAGTTTCCTTGCATAAGAAGAAAACTACTTCTTCCTGGTACAAAACCAAACTACATCTCATCTTGGCTAATTCTCTTCATAATCAATTGGGCTGTAATTCTTTACACGATTGTCATGACCTGTTCCAAGCAATACGATATCTCTGTAATTAACTCTAAGACATCTATATGAGTGTGTATGTGTGTGTGTATGTGTGTGTGTATGCATGTACACACACACACACACAGACACACCATATTTATAAATGAAATGTAAGCTAAAGATTGAAGCATGAAATGGCAATGCTTGATGAAACCCAGGTTTTCCAGCCAGTTTTGGTTCCAGCTGACTAATTCAAATAAATAATATATTTACACACAGACACACACGCAAAAATACACATACATATTTATATTCTTTCCCCATTTTTTCATCCATCCTTGTGTGTTTTTCCTCTCAACACTTCTGTTCTTTTGCTTATTTTTCCATTTTTCTTTCTTCCTCATCTTCTTCTGTTCTTTTTTTTTTTGTATTTTTTTCCTCTTCGTTTTCCTTCAGTCTTCTTTATATCCCTTTGATACTTCTTCCCTTCCTCCTAAACCCCTCATCCACCTCTGTTTCTCTGACACTTCTACTTCTACTACCACTCATACACCTACCATATTTTATAATTCCATATTTGATCAGCTGAAAGAGATGATAAATCACTGTTAACTCTATTTACAGATGTTCAGTCTAGACAGTTCCCACAACCACCACTATCATCATCATCACCTGGTAGTTTCCCTTTAAAGTGACATCTCCCTTGGTTCCTTGAACTCCATTTATCATATCAGAAGCACTGCTTAGAGCTGAGTTAGAGCCATACTACTAACTGGTCTTAACCCTTTAACATTTAAACTGGCCAGATCTGGCCAAAATAATCTACCTGTTTTATTTTCAGGTTGGCCAGATCCTGCCTCTTGCACTCACCCTAAAATATTATCCTAAAAGTAAACAATTACATCATTGAAATCTCAAAGCTACAAATTTAGTGCATGACAAATGCAAGTCAATGTGAATAAATAAGCATTATATTTGACAGAGAAATCTGGGCAGAATTCTGCTTTAATCAACCCAGATAATCCCTCAAAACTTTTATATTTTTTTGGAATTCATATGAGTATGAAAAACGAAAGAATTTTCTTTTTTTTTCTAAATTTTTTTTTTTTAATCACAGTTTCAAATACAGAGAATCTGAATTTTTTGCTTAAATCATAGAAATAGACCATTAAATGTGTTTATGGTTAGAAAGATATGGAAAAAACATTAATATGTCAGTGACAAAGAAACGAGGAGGGTATCAAGTGATTGTGAGATGAGGTAAAAATAGCAGTTAAATAGCTCTTTAAATCACACACAAAATTTTTTTTTTTCATAATCATGAATTCTTGCATGCAAAATATAAATTTGTGAAAATCTTTTGAAAATTCCAAAAAATGAATGAGTTACAAGGGGTTATATGGGGTGCTTAAAGCAGATGTCCTCTGCAATCTGAATGTTAAAGGATTAAATATGGTAGTCATTGCATCATATCATAGGCTTATGTAATAAATTGGAAGGAAGGCTTCTTCATGTTTTAGAACATAATTCATTCTTAACATTACTAGAGAAGATGTTCATACAATAGAAGTAAAAGAAATATTCAGATCAAACAATGTATAAGACACATGCAAAAGGCCTTTGTTAGAAATTCTACATTTGAGCTAACTTTCACACATCATATGCATATTCCCAGTGCTGTGGTGTGTCTTCTTCGTTGATCATTTCAGGTTGAATAAGTAGCTGTGAAAACAACTACATGCGGAATGAATGCCAATGGGTAAAATGAGTCTCTCAAAAATTTTGGTACTCAATTGGGCTGTATTTATAGGCAGTGCATGGAAAGCCTAGGCACAGGTGTGGGTGTGTGGTAAGAAGCTTGCTTCTCAACCACATGTTTGGGTTCAATCCTACTGCATGACACCTTGGGCAAGTGTCTTCTACTATAACCTTGGGCTGACAAAAGCCTTGTGAGTGGATTTGGTAGATGGGAACTGTAAGAAGCCTGTTGTATGTGTGTGCGTGTGTGTGTGTTTCTTTGTGTCTGTGTTTGTTCCTCACCACCACTTGACAGATGTTACTGGTGTGTTTCCATCCCTGTAACTTAGCAGTTTGGCATAATAGACCAATGGAATAAATACTAGGGTCAATATTTTTGACTAAAAATTCTTCAAGGCAGGTGCCCCAGCATGGCCTCAGTCTAATAACTAAAACAAGGAAAAGATAAAAGACATGATTGAAATGTGATTTTTATATGGCTAAACATGGGATTGGATCCAATTGCTACGCTTATGATCATAAAAGACTCTGGGATCCATCATTAGTATTGTCATAGGGCCAGAACAGAAACTTATGATTCAGTTGCGTCATAGAATCTTTTTGATATATCATAATCATATGATGATAGAAGAATCTTTAGGATTTAATCCTTTTCATGCTAACCAGCAAAAGATTGTCCCTGGTTTTATGATACAATTGTTTTAAAAGTATCTAAATTAAAACCACCCATTAAAATTTCATGTTAATCTATGTTCCAAACACCAGCTTAATAATTCTTCCCAATTTTGGCTGAAGCTGGCAATTTTAGGAGAGGGGTAAGTCAATTACATTGACCTTAGTATGTGACTGGTACTTACTTTATTGGTCCTGAAAGGATGACCGGCTAAGTGAACCTTGGCAGAATTTGAACTCAGAACATAAACAGCCTGAAGAATTACCACTAAGCTTAAAATAGTGACAGTTATTTAACTAAATTCATCATTATTTTCAAAATTAACTTAAACAAGGTTAGTGTATTTCAACAGAAATATGGTAACAAAAGGGCTGCCATTTACGAGAGGGAAAACACCTAAATTTTCAAATCAGAATGTTTTGTCCTGAAGAATGAAACATGGTTAGTTTTTTGACATTTTCAAGTTGTTTCAAGAGAATCTGATTTACTATTATGTGAAGGCACTGAATTAATTAGTTAACTAATTAATTATAATTTCAGATCATATTAGTAGGTGTAGGTACGGCTGTGTAGTGAAGAAGTTTGTTTTCTCGCCACATGGTTCCAAGTTCAATCTCACTGCACAGCACCTTGGTTAAGTGTTTTCTATTATAGCCCCAATCCAACCAAAAACTTGTGAGTGGATTTGCTAGATGGAAACTATATACGTGGGCCCAAGAACAGGGAGGGGGGGGCAAGTGTACCCCTAAAATTTTTGTGGGGTGCAAAATCAAAATTTACACCCCCTACTTACTTTTCCTAGGTTTAGAAAACAGTATGTAAAAAGGGATCTGTAAAAAGTAGTTTGAAGTTAGGTTTCTTCTCAAAGAACAAAGAACATAAATAAAAAAAACCCCCAAAAAACAAGACTTTGTAAAAAAAATTTGAACCTGGGTTTGCAACCCCTAAGCAAATTTCATTCCTAAACCAGTGTCTGTGTATAAATGTGTGTTTGTCTTTGCTTATATGTTGCTCATTTCAGTGAAAGCTGTAACGTATGGGCAGTGTTGTTGTTGTAGTTCTTGTCATATTTCCTACCAAATCATCTTGCTCTGTGCTTTCAAAGTTGCAAGGAATAAGGAACCTCTTGACAAATAAGTAAGGGATACCAATGCAAAGGGCAAACAATATTTCTGTAATATCTTCATTTGACCCATGTATTAAATTTTGAATTAGAAGCAGCTTTAATAATATAAACATTACCGATGTCACATATGTAACCCTTTCATTATTCTATTTCTGCTGAAATATGCAACCTTTACTTCAATTAATTTTTGAAATAATTAAGAGTTTAGTTAGATAATTTTGTCAATTTGAAGCTGCTGCTTGGAACTTAAATTAGCATGAAATTTTGATGTAGGATTTGAATTTAGATCTCTTTAAAACAAGATGTTTGTGTCCAAGAACCAGGGGCTGTCTCAAGCAGGTTGGTAACAAAAGGGTTAATGTATGTGTTTTGGTTATGGAATTTCATTCAGGGAAAAGTCCCTTTCAAGATGTTGGGTGTTAAAAATACTGAATATCTCGAAATCAGATGGAATGAATCATTCTGTCGGTGAACAAGAAGGGTGGACATTGATATTTCGCTGTTATTTCAGCTCATTGGCACTGCATACCTGAGTCACCTTGAAACTAATTTGAATTGCAGATAGTGCAAAATTTATCTACTGATGTGCAACAGTATTGCACAAGTAAAAAAAAAAAATTAAATTTTGAATTAGAAGCAACTTTAATTAATCAATGCGTGTTTTCTGTGCAAGTATGGGAAATGTAAAAACAAATGTTCATACACTTGCTCTATGATTATTCTATTGAGCCTCTGAACAAGGTACATAACTCTGCTTGCTTCAGTTTTCCTGGCGGAGGGTGGGTGGAAAAGAACAATTAGAATCCATTTGTATTTTATAGTTGAGTAATTAACAGCGAGAAGGATATCAATTCAAATGTAAGAGAAATTGGTTCTAGAAATAAATATGAGGGCACCTCATTGCAGTTGCTCAACCTGTTAGAAATAGCAGCCAAATATTAACTCAAATTAAACCCTACCATCTTAACAGAGGAAAAGCCTTTGTATATCTTGTCATAGGTTTGCACTTGGAAAGTTCTTTGCTAAGGCACAGGCCTAGTAAGGTTTCTTTCTTTATGGAAGGCTAATAGTTGTACATGCATGTAAGACTCCTCTTCACCACCGATGTAGTTCAGTAAAGGCTGATATATTTATGCATTGAGTACACTTTTTTTTTTTGTTTCATACTCTTCCTCACCTTGTATGAAGCCATCTCCCTCAGCACTATTCTCACCTCAATCGAGAGACCTTGTCTCAGTCGGTGACCTCACTGCTGCTGGTTCCACATAAAAAGCACCTAATACACTGTGTAAGGGGGTTGGTGCTAGGAAGGGCATCCAGCCACGGAAGCATTTTAAAGCAGACATTGGAGCTTGGCACAGTCTTCTAGCTCTTCAGGTCCTGTCAAACTGTCCAAGCCATGCCAGTATGGATAATGGAAGTTAGATGATAATGATGTCAATGACCCCCACCCCAAGCATGTGCACACACATGCACATTCCTCCTTCTCCCTCCCTCCCTTTCCCTCTCTCCTTCTCCCTCCCTCCTTCTCCCGCTACTTCCCTCCTTCCCCTTCTCCCTCCCTCCTTCTC
>NC_069001.1:16234045-16236545 GCF_001194135.2 Octopus bimaculoides | reverse complement strand
AGGCTTCTTTCAGTTTCCGTCTACCAAATCCACACTCAAGGCTTTGGCCGGCCCAAGGCTATAATAGAAGACACTTGCCCAAGGTGCCATGCAGTGGTATTGAACCCAGAACTATGTGGTTGGGAAGCAAGCTTCTTACTACACAGCCATGCCTGTGCCTAATGCATAGGATTTTTTTGTTCTGTGTTATTTCTTGTGAAGGAATGAACAGAATGATTGTTTAGTTGTTGTTGTTGCATATTACAATAAATTTTTATGAAGGTATTACAATGTAAAACTGACACTCCGTCAGTTATGATGACGAGTGTTCCAGTTGATTCAATCAATGGAACAGCATAATTGTGAAATTAACATGCAAGTGGCTGACCACTCCACAGACATGCATACCCTTAACACAGTTCTCAGGAAGATCTGGCGTGACACAGAATGTGACAAGGCTGACCCTTTGAAATACAGGAACCACACATTTTTGCCAACTGAGTGGACTGGAACCACATGAAATAAAGTGTCTTGCTCAAGGACACAGTCGAACTGATGACCTTACGATCAGGAGTCAGATACCCTCACCACTTGGTCACGTGCCTTCACTATTATATATTATATATTCATACTACAATATATTACAATATATTCTTGTTAGACTGAGGTTTCAATTCTTGGATTGGGTGCAGTGTGTTACGTTCTTGGGCTAAACATTTCATTTTATACTATGTCAGCCCACTCAGCCATAAATGAATAAATCTGTGATGGACTGGCATCCTAGTTACTGGTGAATGTTTCAATTTCGGTCTCTCATACGAAGGGGTGCTGAAAAGTTCCTTGCTTTAGGTAAAAGAACATATAGGAGGATCAATTGGTTATTTTATTCAACATATTCCCCTCTCAAATTCACACTTATTGCAGCAATCCTTCAGTTTTTCTAAGCCCTGTAAAAGAACTCAGAAGGTTGGGTCTCCAACCTGACCTGTTATGATACCCTTAAAGCCAGGAACTTTTCAGAACCCCCTCGTACACCTTGGAAACCAGGTAAGTGGCCTGAAGAGTCCTAGGGCTCTGGACAGACAGAACAGAACAGTTTATTCATATTCCAATAGATTCTTGTGAAGGAATTAACACAATAACTCTGTAGCTTTCGGTGCCATACATATTTCTGGTTTGAATTGTTTGCAGGAAGTGAAAGGAAATATCTTGTAATATGATTTATTAGAAAAGGAAGGGACATGTTGAGAGGAAATAAATGGAAATAAGGGTAGTAGAGATATGTCTGAATACCTGGGTAAAAAGAGAGAAGGAGAGTAGCTGGTTGTGTGGAAGGGGATTGTAGTTGTTTATTATGAATGTAATTTTTCTTTGCTAATTGGACTATAATGGCTGGCTAACCAATCATGTCGACAGTCTGTATTAAGTGATAGCAGTTAGGTTGAGGTGTGATGGTGTTTAGTGTAGGGAAAAGAACTCCTTTTCTGATAGCAGTATAGATCAAGAGTGAGAGAGAGGGTATTATTTTTCAATGAATGTGTGCTGGCAGATATCCATCAAAAAGGGTGAATCTGTGTAGAAGTGAAGAGAATGTTGGGGTAAATGAATGTCTTGCCCTCCTCCTTTGATTTATATATTGTAGGAATCAGTCCACTATTAACTAGTCACATATTATTGGTAAAACTGATAATCAGATTAATACATGTATAAGTATCTTTTATTTGTTACCTTTTACTTGTTTCAGTGATTTGACTGTGGCCATGCTGGGGCATTGCCTTGAAGGGTTTTAGTCAATCAAATTGACTCCAGAACGTTTTTAGTTTTTTTTTTTTTTAAGCCTAGTATTTAATCTATCAGTCTCTTTTGCTGAACTGCTAAGTTACAGGGTTGTAAACAACCAACACCAGTTGTGAAGCAGTGGTAGTGGTGGTGGACACATAGACACAAAGGACATACATGCATATATATATATATATAAACACACACATGTGTATATATATATATGTGTGTGTGTGTGTATATATATATATATATATATATATATATATGAGATAGGCTTGTTTAAGCTTCCATCTACTAAATCCACTCACAAGGCTTTGGTCGACCCAAGGCTATAGTAGAAGACATCTGCCCAAGGTGCCACACAGCGGGACTGGACCTGGAACTATATGGTTGGGAAGTAAGCTTCTTACCACACAACTACAACTGTGCCTATGTATATATGTGAATATCTATATGCATATATATATATACATGTATGTATATGTATGTGTGTATATATATATATATATATATATATATATATGATAATAATATTAGGGATAAAATCCAAAATTACAGGTAAAAACTCAATTAAAATCAATTTATTAAAAATTAAAATTAAATTAAGTTTCACAGTATAAAATATATATAAATATAGAGTTTTAGGGAAAAGAACAGAGGTTCATGAACTCATCGATGAAAATCCACTTTGTATTATATTATTTATTGTGCTTTTAATTATTAATTTTTCTATATGTGA
>NC_069001.1:16232630-16233786 GCF_001194135.2 Octopus bimaculoides | reverse complement strand
TATATATATATATATATATATATATATATATATATGGCTGTTTGTTCAGCTGGTGAGTTGGCAGAATTGTTATCAGACTGAACAAAATGCTTAGTGGCATTTCATCAATCTTTACAATTTGAGTTGAAATTCTGCTGAGGTCGAATTTGCCTTTAATCCTTTCGGGGTTGATAAAATAAGTACAAGTACTAGTCGATCACTGGGGTTGATGTAGTGAACTTGTGCCCCCACTCACCTAAAATGCTGTCCTTGTGCCAAAATTTGAAACCAGTTTATATGGGTGTTTTATTTTTTACATTAATTTTTCCTGCTACCATGAGCTGGATGAATATATTTTTGAGGTAGTGTTTTATAGCTGGGTGCTCTTCCTATCATTAACCCTTGACTGTTTTCCAAGTAAAGGGTCTCTTATTCCACATGTCTTCATGGGCAAGTAAGACAGTATGATGCATGCCCACTACAGGTGTTGCCCACTCACTCCTTAAGTGACCTGAATATAATATCAGTCTCACATTAATCAGCCAGTCTGGCATGCTCTCTCTGAAGACGCTCTTTAACAAGTACCTGAGGTGGCTGGTATGAATTTTGAGTGGAGTTTTATCACACATGCGCACACATGTGTGTGTGTTTTACTTCTACTCTGTCAAGGAGAGGCTTTAGTCTTGCAAATTATATGGCAACCTCTCTAGTTCTGGTGCCATGAAATAAAAGCACCCAGTTGCAGGCATGGCTATGTGGTAAGAAGCTTGCTTCTCAACCACATGGTTCTGGATTCTTGGGCAAGTGTCTTCTACTATATCCTTGGGCTGACCAAAGCCTTGCAAGTAGATTTGGTAGGTGGAAACTGAAAGCTCATTATATATATATATATATATATATGTTTACATATATATATATATATTTATTTACATATATATATGTTTATATATTTGTTTTGCAAGATTCTTGATGTGAAATCGTGTGTTGAAAACTATATTGTTGTATTTGGGGATGGTCATGTTGCCAGTTTAGCCAATAAAAACACAAGCACTATATATTTGGTGTTAATTTGTTTCAGCTTTATTTTACATTAATCGTATTTTGGCCAGAGTTCTTTCGTCACACTTCTGTGACCTCACCAGTTTGATATTCATTCATTTAGTTATTTATTTTTTGT
>NC_069001.1:16219848-16232387 GCF_001194135.2 Octopus bimaculoides | reverse complement strand
TATATATATACACACACACACACACATTCATGAGGGGCTGTTGAAAAGTTCTGGCTGTCAGTAGAAAAAAATGCAGGAGGATCAGTAAATTATAATTTTATTCAACATTTTTTCCTCTCAGATTCACACACGTATTGCAGTGGTCCTTCAGTTTTTCTAAGCCCTGTAAAAGAACTCGGAAGGTTGGACCTCCAGCCAGGCCTTTCGTGATACCCTTGAAGCCAGGAACTTTTCAGTACCCACCCCATATATGTATGTGTGTGTGTCTTGGTTTGTCCCCCACCACTGCTTGACTGGTGTTGGTGTATCTATGTACCTGTAACTTAGCGCTTTGGCTAAAGAGACTGATAGAATATGTACCAGGCTTAAAATAAATATAAGTCCTGAGGTTGATTCATTCGACTAAAATTCTTCAAGGTGGTACCCCAGCATGGCCACGGTCTAATGACTGAAACAAGTAAAAAGTAAATACCCTCTGTAAAGTGGGTGGTCTTTGAAAGTCATCCAAATATAGAGAAATCGTGTTAGAGCAGACACAGGAGTTCAGTGAAATTCTCTGTCTTGTTGGGTTCTGTTAAACTGTCCAACCCATACCAGCATGGAGTACAGATGTTAAAAGATGATGATGATGTGTGTGTGTGTGTGTGTGTGTGTGTGTGTGTGTGTGTGTGTGTGTGTGTGTAGCTGTTGAGATTGTCTGCTCATTTGGAGTATCACTTGTGTTTGCAACAGTAACGATGACGATGGTAGTAGCAAAGGTGGTGGTGGTGATGATTTGTGTGCGTGTGTGCGTGCGTGTGCATGTGTGCGCATGCATGCATGTGTGCGTGTGTGTGCATGCATGCATGTGTGTGTGTGTTTGTATTTCTGAATGGAAGTGAGATGTGTTTAGTCATAGCCACAAAAATCAATGTTTGATGACTAATCTACATCAGTATAGATGAGGTGTGGGGTGGGGGTGGAGTTGGATGGTGGTGGAATTATTGGTAAAATGGCAGCCAATGAGAAAAGGAACAGGAATATAGGAAAGACAGAATTTAGTAAAAGAGGGAATGTTTATTTTTTTAGGATTTGGTTCCAGAAAGCCATGTAGTCTGATAAAGGAAGTTCAAGGGCTTAAGGAACCATAATGGATGTTCTTGTTGTCAGTGTTGTTGTTGTTGTTGGTGGTGGTGGTGGTGGGAGTAGTTTAGTTCTGAGTCAGCCCTGCCCCTGAGAGCTGTGATTAAAGATGTTTTATCCATGACCATCCCAACTTTTATTCTGAAATATTGTCTTTAGGAATACACTACAATCTAATGTGTTCTTCCTGAAGACATGCAAATACTATTAGTTACAGAAATACCATTCCTAACTGTTGAGTTTAGATGTACAAGAAAAAAACCCATTGTTGTTGATATTTTGTCAAATGAAAACTCGAAAAAAACAGAATGGTAAATAACAGAATTCCTGCAACTATGTGGAGCACAATGTATAGGAGACAATATAGTTAGAACTATTGCATATAACAGACCACAGAGAAGGTATTGTTACATATAACAAACTAGAAAATATTGATTTCAAATTTTGGCACAAAAACAGAAATTTCAAGGGATGGCGTAAATTGATTACATCAACCCCAATACTCAACTGGTATTTATTTTATCAACTTTGAAAGGACGTAAGGTAAAGTCAACCTTGGCAGAATTTGAGTTCAAAGCAAAAAGACAGTTGATATGCTACTAAGCATTTCACCAGCTCATGACTTTAATGGACTTGAAAGTATTAGTTTCAAATTTTGGCACACAGCCATAAATTTCAGAGGAGGGGGTTAAGTCAATTACACTGACCCCAGTACTCAACTGGTACTTATTTTACTGACTCTGAAAGGATGAAAGGTAAAGTCAACCTTGGTAGAATTTGAACTCAGACCATGAAGGTGGGAGAAATGCCACTAAGCATTTTGCCTGGTGTGTTAACAATCTTGCCAGCTCATTGCCTTAACAGACTAGGAAATATTATCACATATAGTACTCCATAAAGAAGGTACTGGTACATATAAATATTCCTAAAAGTCATAGTGATATGCTGTTTTCTAATTGTATAAGCATGTCCAAGGGTTGTAGAGGTATTGAATTTAAGAAGGTGGCCAAAGTTGTTGCTGGAATGATGGTGAATGATCTTATGGACTTCTGCTAAATCACTGCTATGTAGAAGATACTATTACATATAGTACTCTATATAGAAGGTACGGTTACATATAAAGATGATATTGTTAAGTAATACTCTGAGATACTGTTACATAAAACAGACTATATAAAAAGTAATGTTATGTATAATACTCTACAGAGAAGATATTGTTACATATAACAGACTATACAGAAGATATTGTTACATAAGACTTGACAGAAGGTATTTTTTCTGGTGTCTTCCCCCATCATTGTTGTTCTTGCTAATGTTGCATCCCTGATACATCAGACCTGAGGTCAAAGATACTACAGAGGTCACTAACGTACGCCCCCTACATTTAGTTTAAGATGGTAATTTATGATTTGAGAGAGATTTGGAAGAGGTCCCACTGCAGGCCTCACACTTGAAGGCTGGACAGGATTAAGGAAGATCTCCAGAGGCTCAATGTCATGTTGGAGGATACAGAGAGGTTGGCATGGGACCACAAGCAATTGGGAGCACTGCTGGACCTGGTTGGCCCTATACACGATGACACCTCTGGGACCACTAATGTGGGATGATCTCAGCCCCATCAAGCAAGTGCATGAAGCAAGCAAGGAGATTTGGCTGCTATTTCTACCAGACTGAGTCATCACATAGAGGTCCCTTAATCGGTGTTGAGTAACTGAAGTTAAGAGAAAGTGTGATAGGATTCTTGTGGAATTATGGAACCACTCTATTCTCTGATATGTTGCCCATCTTGAGCAAGGTACATAACTCTACTTGTTCTATGGCATCTGACTACTAGCAAAGAGAATTGATCAGAAGATAATAATTCAGTGACACCTTCTGTATGAAACAATAGTTAAGTCATCCAACCATAATATGAGCAATGGTTGTCCCTATACAAGTGCCTTTTATTCCCAATTTTCCCACTGCAATCCCTGAATTCATTAAAAAACACAATCTCTCCAACATAACCCAGACAAACATAAAAAAAAAAAACCATACTCAGTAATTACCTTAGCACTGAAGAAAAACAATAATAATAATGAATTTCTGTATGAAGTTCTCAGATACACTACAACTCATTGGAAAAGATTAAAAGAGGGGACATTAAAGCAGCCATAATTTAAGTAAAGGAAGACAGCAGTGAAAGTTATAAGTACATGGACAGAAAAATGAACATTAAAAGAACCATGAAGAGAAAAGGGTGCATAGGTACGTCAAGAGTAGTGTTAGTGAATTTTGGGAAGCATGGATGGAATCTTTGAAGGATGCAATGTCCTGACAGCTAACGACTGATGTGGGTACTTATTCCATGCTTTGATAATTCTGAATGTCAAAAACTGTTTCCAAAGTCATGGGTGCTGCATTACTTTTTTATATCTTACAAGCAATTTTTTTTTTTTTTTTTTTTTTTTTTTTTTTTGCTTTGTTTGATCTGCCATGAATTACAGAGCCAGATTGAGAACCAAGACTCTAAAAGCTCACCTTCTTCAAACAGGAGTAACACAACGGAGAATGTAGTTCTTAGATATGTAATTCTTGTAAGTCAAAAGCATCTTTGGTCATACAGTCTTCTCAGTTGAGATTGAACTGGTGGGGTTAAACATTAACTTATAATCCTTTTATCGACCTTAGGATGATAAAAGGTGAAGTCGAACCTGGTAGGATTTGAACTCAGACTATAAAGATGTCTAATTAATTACTGCAAAGTACTTAATGGTTTGTTCTAGCATTTATTTCATCCATTGCTCTCATCATCTGTCAAACAATTATTTCTAATTTAGGCAGAAGACCAGCAGTTTTGGGAAGAGAAAGGTTTGTTGGGATCATCTGTTTCAGTACCTGTCTGGTACTTTATTTTATTAAGGCTGAAAGGCTAAGTGAAATCAGCAGGATTTGAACTCAGAACATAAAGAACTAGGGTGAAATCTTGCAAAGTATTTTGTTTGACTCTCTTTTTTGGCAGCTCAATAATTCTTTACAATTTTGGCAAAAAGCTAACGATTTTGAGAGATGGACTGGCACTTTATTTTAGCAACCCCAAAAGAATGAAAGGCAGAGTTGGCTTCAGTAGAATTTGAACTCAGGACATAAAGAGCCAGAAGAAATGCCAGCAAGCATTTTATCCTGATAATTCATTTTATCAACCCTAAAGAAAATGAAAGGCAAAGTTGACTTTGGCAGGATTTGAACTCAAAACATGAAGAGCCAGAAGAAATGCAACCAAGCATTTTGACCTATATGCTCACAATTCTTATTTCTTTACTGCCCACAAGGAGCTACACACAGAGGGGACAAACAAGGACAGACAAACGGTTTAAGTCGATTATATCGACCCAGTGCATACCTGGTACTTATTTAATCGACCCCGAAAGGATGAAAGGCAAAGTCGACCTTGGCGGAATTTGAACTCAGAACGTAGCGGCAGACGAAATACCGATAAGTATTTCGCCCGGCGTGCTAACGTTTCTGCCGGCTTGCTACCCTTACCAGCTTCCAAAATGCTCTATCAACAGAAATTACTAAAGGGAGATAACCAATTGCTACACGTTAATTGGGAACCTGGTTTACGATATAATACAATACATATATACTGCACACCTTTTATAAATAAAAGGTGGATGCACACAGATCATTGCCTTTGCATGACTTCTCTACATGATCCCCTGCCAGTTGACGTCTGCAAAGAAAAATATTAGCTCAAAAGAAGCCAGAAACTTTTCTTGAAATGTTTACAACACAGTAGTTGTTAGTTCTCTGGTCTCAAAGGACCAATTGGTGTGATAATTCTACCACTGAAAGGAAAAATATTATAACTAAGACAGATGAAGAACTTAAAAACTTACTTCATTATTTAAAATAGAATGTCCCCAAAATTATCCTTTTTGGGGGGGGTTAAGAAATCATTATTGTAGTGAGGTCCCTACTCTATCATCATTTTAATGTCCACTTTTCTGTGTCTTCATCGATCAAATAGAAATTGTTAAGGCAGATTTTCTACAGCTGGATGCCCTTCCTGTTGCTAACCTTCACTTGTTTCTAAGCTGGATAATATTTTCCCATGACAAGACATGTTTTCGTGGATGATTGGGAAGAAAGGACATCACTTGCATGATGGTTTACAACTATTATGTGATGTCAAAAAGAGGAAGCACATAAACACACATGAATGCATAGGCACAGTCATGGCTGCATGGTAAGAAGCTCGCTTCCCAACTATAAGATTCTCGGTTCAGTCCCACTGCATGGCACCTTGGGCAAGTGTCTTCTACTATAGCCTTGGGCAAACCAAAGCCTTGTGAATGGATTTGGTAGGCGGAAACTGAAAGAAGTTTGTCTTATATATATAAATATATATATAAAAATATATATATATATTGTTCAACTAAAGGCGGTGCTCCAGCATGGCCGCAGTCATATGACTGAAACAAGTAAAATAATAAAAGAACACACACATACACACATATGTTAAATTATATTACATACATTATATTACATATATATTACATATTATAACATTATATTAAATATTATGACATCATATTACTTATATTACATCTTACATTTTCTATTACATATATTCCATATTATATATTACGTACATTATATTCCATATAAGTATATATTAAATTAATTAATTTAGAAAATATATTTTACATTTAAATCTGCCAGTCTAAATTTTCCAAAATATTTCTTTTCAGATTTCAGAATATATGGACCAGCTACCGAATCACAAAGTACCTCGGATTTCTGCTCAAGGAGAACGTTATCGAGACTTGCAACTGATATACCAATTACCCAGACAAGATCTATCTGACAAATACTGCCAAAGTTTGGAATCTCCCTCTGAATTTGCAGATTTTCACGAATTTCGAAGATTAAGAGACCAAATAGCAATGGGCATAGCACAAACCAAAGAAGCCATCGATGCATCGGTAGGTACTAAACCAGCTGAGTCTTAATGTTTTACTAGGCCATTGGGTTATTCCAGAAACTTCTACATCTAATGCTGATTCATTTGTTTTATGTCTGTTTATATATGCTGGCATGGGTTAGATGAGTATATCAGGGCCATTGTTTTACAGCCTTATTGTCATTAACCCTGAACTGTTTTCTTAAGGGATCTCTGATTACAGATATCTTTGAAAGCAGGAAGTACGTGGACAATCTGTTGAAAAGAACAATACTGTTTGTAGCTTGCAACTTTCAAAGAGCATAAATGTGAACAAGCATAGACAGACACACGTACACACAGACATATATGTGTGTGTGTGAGAGAGAGAGAGAGAGAGAGAAACAGTTGTACCTTGGAAAGATACTTATGTCAGTAATATACACACACTGGTTCTATTTTACATCTTATTATTAATCAGCTAAAGGCAATGAGATGACAGAATCATTAGGACACCAGACAAAAAGTTCAGCTGCATTTTCTCTCTTTAACCTCTGAGTTTAAATGCTGCTGAAGTCGACTCTGCCTTTCATCCATTTGGGGGTCACTGTAATTGACTACCCCTCCCCAAAAATTTCAGGTCTCATGCCTATAATAGAAAGGCTTATCATTAATCAACTTGTTCACCATTTAAGAAATAATTAACTAACTGGCTGTTTGATTAGTTAATTGATTATTTGTTAATTGGTCAAATGTTGACTAGTTAACCAAAAAAAGAAGTGAAATAGAATCAGTGTGTGTGTTTATTGGCATTATGACCCTCTCTAGATACAACAAATGCTATTTCAACCCAGGTGTTCACATCCGGAATCTTGCAATCAAAATATAAATTTTATATATATATATATATATATATATATAATGGACTCTCCCATCGAAGATGGTGTGTGAGAATTCAGATTTTTTTGCTGACTGACCTGCACAAATGATTTATTCATAGCGATCAAATGTATGTTCTGCACATTAACTCACTCCCTCCATCAAATAGACATTGCCCAAACAGGTGCACGGTGTACCACACATCAGTGTCAAGGTGAATGCTGCACAAAATGAGATGAAGTATTCAGCTCAAGAACACAACACACCATCCAGTCTAAGAATTGAAACCACAATCTCACATTTGTGAGATCAACATCTAACCACTAGGCCATGTGTGTGTGCGTGTGTATTGTATATGTATATATATATATATATATATATATACACGCACACATATGCACACGCGCGCGCGTATATGCCTAGCTTCTTTCAGTTTCTATCTACGAAATTCTCTCAGAAAGCTATAGTGGAAGATAATTCTTCAAGCTGTTCCACAGCGTGATTGCTTTGCGAACTTCTTATCCAAACAGCCATGATCTCTCAAACTGATTTTTAAACTCTTAAATCCTACATTCTCATTGGTTGTAGGATTATGTTGATTACATTGTCCCAAACACAATCTCTCCGTTATGATGTGCTTCTGAGCAAGGGAAATAACTCTGTTTGGTTCATGTTATGATGACTTTTTCCTTTACGTAAAATTCTTAATTCATAACTGCTTGGAATAGTTTAGCTGACATTATTAAAAAATAATATTTAAAGAAAAAAAACAAAGATCAAACAAAGAGAAATAAAAAGAAGGGAACAGGTTCCATTGCTACTGTAGAATAATTTCTTCAGCAAAGTATTATCCCATCTAAACTCTTCATTCTTGTGCAACAAAGAAGACAGGGCTGATCTCACCAAGTATGTATGTGTGTGGATTGTGTGCTTAATACATATGTATGTAAAATTTGAGAAGTGCAATGCCCAAAACTTGAATTTTGAGTCACGTATCTAGCTCTATGTAATTGCCCACACACATATGAGTGGGTGTTGAAGAGTTCTTGGCTTTGCGTAAAAGAAAATGCAGGAGGATCAGTTAATTACGATTTTATTCAACACATTCCCCTCTCAGATTCATACACTTATTGCAATAGTCCTTCAGTTCTTCTAAGCCCTGTAAAAGGATTCAGAAGGTTGGGCCTCCAACCAGGCCTTTCACAATACTCTTAAAGCAATACCCTTTTCAGCACTCCCTTGTACATACATTACATTTCTGTGTATGGAGATTTTCATTTAGTTGAATGCACTTGTTGCTTGTTCTTGGGCTTCATCTCCAGTCTGATGGTAGGTTTTACCTGTCACCTTCTTGATCTTGGAGACCCTGAAGAAAATCATGATTAAGCCCTTAAAAGATGATCAAAAACATAAGAAACAACAACAGATATAAAATAGTTTTTAAAACCGCAAAATAAGGTATTGGTTGTTGTTTAGTCCTAAATTGGACCAGAGCTATTGAAGACATTAGTATCCTGTCGTTTTCTCTGGCATATTGTAGCCTGGACTACATTATCCAGTGTTTCATTTTTTAAGACTATAGTCTATAGGTTGAAGAAGATTTAGCTATTATTTCTAGCAAGTTGAATAACCATGCAGAGGCTCCCTCATTGATTTGTAATTATATCAATTAGAATGATATGAATCTTAATAAAGGAAGCTTTAAACATTAATACATTAAAATATAGGTAATGGGTGAGGAATGACACATTGAAATAAAACATACATATTATCTCTTCTTAAAATATTGCATAATCTTAGATTTAAATATGGTGGCAAGTTCACTATTACTAAGAAAATCACACAACACTCATTCAAATCATAGCTCTTTCAGTTAATACATAGACCCATATACATCAGAAAACATTTGATCTACAAGGCATTAGATTTCATATAACCATTTACAGACAGCAATATAAAGTTTATATTGCCTACATGTGTTCTATTTTGATTGTTAAATCTCAGCTGTGTTCTGTGGTAAGAAATACTGTATGCATCTGTAAAATATTAATAAGCCTGTGGAAAATGCATATTAGCCATTCAAAAACACAAAAACTGTTAACTTAATTTAATCATTTATCATTTATTTGGTGTCAAAATTTCCATTGCACCATTTGTGACCTGGTCACTGCAGTGGAAGTTAAGTCTTTGTGTATTTTTATTAATGGTTAATATATGTCTTCCACACTGTAGCTGTTTTAGTTTCATTACATGGTCTCGGATCAAATGACTTGCCTTGCAAGAACAGCTCTAAAATTGAAGGTATTTGTTCAGAAAGATAGATAATATCAAGAAGAGTTATCCTCCTGATTCGTGAAATGCTAAGAACAATTAATTTTGAAGAATATTTCTAAGAAAAAGAAACAGTCAAGTATTTTTTACTTCCTTCATCAATCTGGTATCTTCAGCTAAATAAATATTAATATCTCATGTTGATGAAAAGACCACAAAATTTACAGAGAACATTTGTGTATTAGTCACTGACTTGACACCAGCACATGTCAACTCTAAAAATATGAAAGACATGGCAGGATTTCAACACAGTACACAAAGGGACGAAATGAACTAATATTAAACAGTTACTCTAACACTTTACTGTTTCTGATATTCCACACTACCTCCTCTCAGATGCATTTTAAGAACCAGTTACCCTACCCTTTGCATACACATGTGGATAATGGAATTTATTAGAACAGGTTTTGATAAAACACAGCACAGTGTGAGTTCCCACTTTATATTTCCAGACTCATTCACCAGTCCAGTCATAGTTTGTAATTAAGCTTTCTTTAAGCCATGTTAACTATACTAACTTCACTTAGTATATAGGGTATCTGGAACTTTGTGTTCACACTCTAACTCAGTGATTCTCAACTAGGGTCCTTATGACTACTGGGGTCCATATAAGATTTTTGGGAGTTCATGCAAGCAAAATAGTAAATTGGAGATCCCTAGCAGTATTTTAAGTGACCATGAAAAGATTTTGCTTTAGATGTATTTATTGCAAAAAAAAAAAAAACAGCAAGGTTTCAAGGTTTCTTTCACTAATGTTTTACATAGTTCAAACTACACAAGTTAATGTGTGAAAAATAAAATAGCAATTTAGAAAAGAGCATCTATAAAATTAGTTTTTACACATCAAATGACTATGGAGGTCCACCAGAACAGAATAGTAATCAAAGGGGTCCAAAGATAAAAAATGGCTGAGAACCACTGGGCTCTAACATAAAGATATTCTGGGAGTAAACTGCAGACCCAAAGTATTATAATATATTCTGGCTCAAATCAGTCTAGTTCTTAACCAGTTGTGAGTCTTGTTTCCAATGAAGACTTAAAGCATTTCAGACAGAAACAAAGCAATCTCTGTAGTACCTTAAATCTCTCTCTGTTCTGTGCGAAGGTGGGAAGACTTGAGTAAAAAATTTTTATCTTAAAAACTCTTAGATCTTTCGGAAAATTGACAGAAAATAAGGGAAAATATCATCATAAAAGTCCTGTGTCTTGTCTAATATATAACTGTTAGGAGTTCTGTGATACCAAGGGAAGATGATGACCTTTACATGTGTAGATCAATACAGGTGGCTTCAGATGAAACCAAACAATTCTAAATGTTAAAGGCTTTGAAGGATGAGGTGTAAGACCCTGGGAAATAGTTACACTGGGTGAATGTGATTTTTTTTTTATTTGCCTTGGGTCAGTCTGTCTTGTAATTCCTTCCTGTGACAGTTATATCTGGTTAACAAATTATAATAATCAATAGGTGAAGTGAGTTTTATTAATTGGTTGCTACTGGTTAGGCCCAGCTCATTCCTGTTTAAATACACCAATGACCAAAGATATTCCAGCAATGATCCCCATGTCTTTTGAAGAATGTTTCTAATTGTTTTACCTAAAGTGTCCTTTCAACTTTTTTCTTTTAAACCACAAGGGTGTGATTTGAATGTTATTTCTTACAAGGTCAAGTTACTGTAAAACACACCTTCACTAGCTTACAATTTTGTTATTGTTTACTCCCAGGTCAGACCTAATTGAGTAGACCGATGACCAAATATATTCCATTTGCAACCATCTTTCTGTTTTCTTCAGCCATAGCATATCTAAGACTAAATTGTACTCAGTCATTTCCTTTACGTGTGTGTGCGTGCACTTGCGTGTGTGAAACAGTTGTGATTTGAGGGAGATTTGACTGCTATTTGTAACAGATGGAGCAATCATAGAAGGTTCCTTAGCTCCTCTTATAACTAATTGAAATGGAAATAAAGAAAGAAAACAGATAGCAATTTTTTGTTGTTGTTCTCTTAGTCATCTCTGGTCGAGCAGACCAGTGTGGAAACCCATTCCAGCCATAACCATCCCGTCTTTTCTAAGGGTTTGTACGAACGCACTATCTTGTCAATCGCTTCCTTATTTAAGATGACAGTGTGTAATTTAGTCCAAGTTGGTTGTTATTTTTTGCAGCTCGAACGACCACATACTGACCACCCAACTCATCGACTTATTTGTGTGCGTGTGTGGCGAATACTTACGAGTAAAGAAGTGTAGAAGAGTCAGGTATAAGTGAACCAAGGGCAGTAACTCTCAGTTCTACATTATTTGTTATCTCCAATGAACGATGTGGCCGACTGGCGAGATCGTCAGAGCAGCAGACGGACAACTTGCAGTATTTATTCTTGCTCCTTGTGTACAGAGTTCAAACCTTATTGAAGTCACAATTTTGTCTTTTATTCTTCTGTGATGAGTCAATGAATGAAGTATATTAATTAAGCCAGTCCTCTTCCTCTTCTTCTTCTTTGAAAAGTGTGGTGTGCCACCCACAGTATTGCCTTTCCTCCAACAATTGGAGGATTGTTGAGCAAAGACTTGCAACACCTTCTCATTTAGTATGCTACATAAACGCTCGTGAACAAGACATAGACAGACCAGTGTATTGTAGAGCATGGAACTGTTAAATAAATAAACAAACAATTAATCTTAGTAATTTTATTCTATTAAATAATAATAATAATAATAATTATAATTTTGGCACAAGGTCAGCATTTTTGGGAGAGGGGATAAGTCGATTACATCGACCTCAGTATTCAACTGGTACTTATTTTATCGATCCTGATTAGATGAAAGGCAAAGTTGAACTCAGAACATAAAGATGGACAAAATGCAGCTAGGTATTTTGCCCAGTGTGCTAATGATTCTGCCAGCTCACCACTTTAGTAGTAGGAGTAGGAGTAGGAGGAGGAGGAGGAGAAGTAATAATGATAAAGGCTGTTTTGTTCAACATCCTTAAACAACCCTTATTCAGGGACCTTTTGTGTGGGATGGGCCACTCGACCTTACATTGATCATCTTGATATGAGAATACCATGCTGCGCACGTATGGTTGTAATGCATGTGTCTGGTGTATCCTTATCAGACGAGCAGTCATGGTGGGTATATTGGGCTTCATGTATTTGTACCCTAGTGTCACTTTGATGGCAAGCACTGCTCTCTCACTCAATAATAATCCTGAACTTATTGTATACAGTGCTCAGATTCACTACAACTCATTAGAAAAAGCGCACTCATTTATATATATATATAT
>NC_069001.1:16218532-16219427 GCF_001194135.2 Octopus bimaculoides | reverse complement strand
GTTACGGGGACGTAAACACACCAGCATTGGTTGTCAAGTGATGTTAGGGGGACAAACACAGACACACAAACACACACATATATATATATATATACATATATACGACAGGCTTGTTTCAGTTTTCGTCTACCAAATCCACTGACAAGGCTTTGGTCGGTCTGAGGCTATAGTAGTAGACACTTCCCCAAGGTGCCTCACTGTGGGACTGAACCCAGAACCATGTGGTTGGTAAGCAAGCTACTTACCACACAGCCACTCATGCGCCTCATATATATATATATATATATATATATATATGAAAGATAGTATGGCCTAGTTTTTAGAGCATTGAACTCCTGATAGTATGACTGTGGTATTTAGAGCATTGAACTCACGATAGTATGACTGTGGTATTTAGAGCATTGAACTCACGATAGTAAGAAGGTGGCCTGCTGGCAGAAACGTCAGCACACCGGGCGAAATACATAGCGGTATTTCGTCTGCCGCTATGTTCTGAAGTCAAATTCCATCGAGGTCAACTTTGCCTTTCATCCTTTCGGGGTTGATTAGATAAGTACCAGTTACGCACTGGGGGCGATATGATCGACTTAATTCATTTGTCTGTCCTTCTTTGTCCCCTGTGTGTAGCCCCTTGTGGGCAGTAAAGAAATAAGTAAGACTGTGGTTTTAATTCATGGACCAGGATCACTTCAAATCATGTTGCTCTGTGATCACTTCAACATCTAGCATGTGGCACACTATCCCCCTCACAGGAAATGTCATTTTGATAGAAAGAGTGAGCTAATGTACAGCACAAACATTTGATCACTGTAAACAAATCATCTGTTCACTGTTCAGGTTGTTCAACAAGAAATTGCAGAACCGTCATATATTGTTTACAAAAGGAGTCCACCGC
>NC_069001.1:16196198-16218381 GCF_001194135.2 Octopus bimaculoides | reverse complement strand
CACACACACACACACACACAAGTATATAAAATATAACTTTCTTTTCTTCCTCTCATTTTTTTCTTCTTTTTTTTTTTACATATAAATGAAATAAAAATACAACTATATACAAATATCTGGTCGCTCTTGATAAAAATCGAAAAGATCTAAAAAAAAATTTTCTTTTAAATTAAATAAAATAAAAGTTTCCTGCTATGGATGGATTCGGTCCAGAGATATACAAATATTGGAGTGAACATCTCTGTACAATGTTGACAGATGTGATTCAGAAGGTTTGGCATAGTGAAGTGGTTCCTTGGGATTGGCATGATGCAATTATGGAGATACTCTATAAATTGAAAGATAGAAAGGATGTCTGTGATAATTTCCATGGTATCTGTCTGTTAGCTGTCACTGGAAAGGGCCTTTGTATGGTAATGCTGAATAGATTCCTTCTGCACATTGATGATGTGGTTCTACCAGAATCACAATGGGGGTTTAGAGGGAGTAGGAGTACTATGGATATGATATTTTCTCCTAGACGGTTACAAGAGAAGTGCATCGAACAGGATATGGACTTATATCAGGTTTCCATTGAACCAACAAAAGTGTTTGATTCTGTAAATAGATTTGCACTTTGGATGATCCTGAAAAAGCTAGGCTGCCCTGAAAAATTTGTGAGAATGCTTAGACAATTTCATGACAAGATGGAAGTGAGAGTTAATGCTGGAGATACCTTGTCAGGTCCAATTTCTGTAAAAAATGGTGTAAAACAAGATGATATTTCTGTTCCTACATTGTTTGCTCTGTATTTTGCAATAGTTTGCAAATAGCTTTTGAAGATTGTGCTGAAGGGGTCTATATTTGCCTAAGATGCCACACTGTAGGATTGAACCCAGGACCTCATAATTGTAAAGCAAACCTCTTAACCATTCAACCATAAAATGCCTATTTTGACTGCTTTCAAGCTCTACCTGACCACTCCCATCCTCTTTTTTTTAAATATGAGAAGTCAAGAAATCTGTCTGCTCTGGCCCTTTTCTCTCATACTTTAATCCTCTATACAACTCATCTGCTATCATAAAATTGCCTCCTTCAAGGTTTGTAGTTTGGCAAGCTGCATGGTGCATGGTGCCCTCACTAGGGTTGGTGGTATGCAAAAAGCACACAGTACACGCCATAAAGTGGTTGGTACCAGGAAGGATATCCAGCTATAGAAACCAAATCAAAGCAAACATTGAAGCATGATGCAGTCCTTGGTGCCATCAACTCCCATCAAACTGTCCAACCCATGCCAGCATTGCCTAATGATCTTAAATGTTTATGTATTTGGGAGTAGGCTTCTTTAGTTTTGATTTTGATTCACTGCATGATACCTTGAGCAAATATCTTCTTCCATAACATTGGGTTGTGAATGGAGTTATTTTATAGTATTTTCCTGCTTGAAAATGAGGACCAATTTTTTCCTTACTATCCCTAAATCAGCTAATTTCAATATTACTATAAGAAATTCTCTTTATATGGAATAATTTTTAAAATCTTATCAAAGTCCTCATCATCATTTAACATCTGTTTGTTTTCCAATTGGATAGTTTGACCAGACCTAGTGAGTCAGTGGACTGTACCGACTTCCAGTGTCTGCTTTGGTATAGTTTCTACAACTGGATGCTCTTCCTAACACCAACCACTTCACTGAGTATACTGGGTACTTTTTGTGTAGCACCAGCACCAGTGGAGTTACCAAGTATCTCACAAGATAAGACCCTTCAACTGAGAAGATAAGGTGGTATAGACAGAGGTGGTGTTATGCTAAATGTTGAGAGGTCAAAGTATGGTAGAGGGACAGAAACAGGTGTCTTGCTGTAGAGGAGATACATGGTTGCATTGTTCCAGTTGGAAACTAGAGAAAATTGTGGTGAAGATGTGTCAGGACACAGCCTCAAGTTACTGGAAGGCAAATATAAGTGGTTTGGATTATAAATCATTAACAGTATTTCTTAAGAAAATTACTATTTTTAAATCTCACAATGAGAGATATTCAGCTACAGTACTTTGGTGTAAAGATTTTTGCCAACATAACATGACAGTCCTAGTTTAGGACGAATGTTGCTGTAATTTAGTCCCAGGAGACATCGTCTCCAGCTGGTTATACAACATGATCATGTATAACCAGCTGGAGACGATGTCTCCTGGGGCTAAACTACAGCAATGTTCGTCCTAAACCAGGACTGCCATGTTATGTTGGCAGTATTTCTTAAACCCATCACTTCTTATCATCTTTCTAACACTCACCCCACCACCACCACCACACTTGTTCATTTCCAAAAGTTTGTCTCCTTTTTGTCTAGGTTCAACTCACACCAAACCATTTGTTTCACTTTCTACTAAGGGGTCTGTTTGTATTTTTACACATTTTCTGTTATACCAACTAGTGGAATTTCATCTATTTTTATGTTCTGAGTTCAAATTCTACTATCAAAGTCGACTTTGCATTCCATCCTTTTGGGGTCAATATAATTGACTAGACCCACCCCAAAATTGCTGGCCTTGTTCCACAATTTGAAACTAATATTTCTCTGTCACAGCTAAGATACAAAATAATGATTCTCTGTCGCAACTAAATATGTTTCTGTGTCACAACAAAGGCCTTTTCTACTTGTTTCAATTATTGGACTGTGGCCATGCTGGAGCACCACCTTGAAGGGTCTTAATGAGACAAATTGCTTCCAATACTCAGTTTTGTTTTGTTTGTGTTTTTTCTTTTAAGTCCGTTACTTATTCTGCTTTCTGCTGATTAGGCTTTTTTGCTGAGCAACTAGGTTATGGGGACATAAACAAACCAACACTATTTGTCAAGTGATTGGGGATGGGGATGAGGTGACAAACACAAAGGCACACACACACACACACATAACACAGCAGATCATCATCATCATTTAATGTCTGCTCTCTATGCTGGCATGGGTTAGATGGTTTGACTTGAGCTGATGAAATGGAGAGCTGCACCAGGTTCCAGCCTGATTTGGCATGGTTTTTACACCTGGATGCCCTTCCTAACACCAACCACTCCAGGAGTGCAATGAGTGCTTTTACATGCCACCAGCACAGGTGCCATTTACATGGCACCGACAGCAACCACATGACTTTGATTCATGGGTGCCATGTAAGGGTGCCGTTTATGTAGCACTAGCAACGACCACAATTCATGGATGCCATTTACACAGTACTGTCAATGACCACAACTATGATTCACAGGTGTCATTTACATGGTACCATCAATCACCACAATTCACAGGTACCATCATATATATATATAAATGATATATATATCATCATCATCATCATCATTTGACGTCCATTTTCCATGCTGTCAGACGGTCTGACAAAAGTTGGCGAGCTGGGGAGCTGTCCAGACTCCATTTGTCTGTTTTGAAAAATAGAAATTTATTTTATGGTTTATTATTGTTTTGAATTACATATATATGGGTGACATCGAAATCTTTTAAGTGCTTAGGGCCTCTATGTATTTTAATCTGGCCCTGCTTATCATAAGGTTACACAACAACAAAAGCAACACCATATTCTAGGGAGTTTAATAGGTTCACAAATTAGAATTAATTTGTATGTAAGTAGAGAGAGATGTGTGTTCCAATATTTCAAACTGGGTCTTCCATCATTAGAACTTCTCCTACCCTGTGACATATGGAACTCACAGGAATTTGCAAACTTAATTACTGATGTTTTTTCTGCCCCGAACCTTGACTAAGGATCTGGGTTTATATTTGTTGTTAGGCAGGGAGTGTTATTGAGAGACACATGGAGGGATGAACAGTGGCGGGTACCTGTAGTAGAGCATGACTAAAGCCCTGGGTTTTTGGTTGTTATTAGGCAAGAAGTGTTTCTTGAGGAAGATATTGGAGGCTGGAGAGATGGAGGGTGCTTGGCACAGATGATAGACAATACAAGAGATGGGAAGGAGAGGCTGGATCTCAGGATGATGAAATTTCACAGATTACAACATGGCATAGTATCAATAGGAGTGGCAATCCATTGTGATAGTGATGGTGGTGGTGGTGGTGGTGGTGGTGGTTGTGGTGGAGCTGGTTGGGCAGCTGTAGAGAAGCTCCTTCATTGGTTCAAATTCTGATGCAGTGGTTGGCACCATGAAAGGTATCCAGCTATAAATAACTCCACCAAACCAAATAGTTGTTCAATGATTGCCAAATAAAAACTATAGATATTTAACTGTTTATCATGGTGGTGGTGATAGTGGGGGGGGGGCAGTGGTGGTGGCGGTGGTGGAATTAGTAGTAATAGCAGTGTGGTGATGATGGTATTGATGGTTGGGAGGGTGGATGATGGTGTTAACATTGATGGTGCTGGTAATAATGATGGGGAGTGTGATGGTGGTAGTAGGATAATAGCAGTGGCAACAGCACCAATGGTGGTGGCATCGGTGGCGGCAACAGCTGTGGTGGTAGTGAAAGTTGTGATAATGGTGGTGGTGGTGGTGGTAGTAGTAGTTGTAGCAGTGGCAGTTGTGATGGTGGTGGTGGTGGTGTAAGTTTCAATGGTATGGGTGGAAGTGGTTAGCAACGATGGATGTCTTTGAACGGTGATGATGGTTTTTTTTTTCTATTCACCTATTCCAAAGCAAAAACAAAAAATACACACAAAAAAAAATACAAAAGCAATCCTCCATTGTAGGCGTCGTCTATCAGTTAAATATTTACCAATGTTTTTTGGTGAGGAGAACAAGTTTATTTTTGCATTTTCCTCATTTTTTTTAAACACCGTCTAACCACATTGCTAGGTTACCAACCAACTTACCAGCCACCCTGATGCCAACTTGTGTGTGTGTGTGTGTGTGTGTGTGTGTGTGTGTGTGTGTGAATGCATTTCATTATCATTGCCAGTATCATTTACATCCACTTTTCCATGCTGATATGGGTCAGACAGGTCTTCTAAGGTAGTGTTTTGTGGCTGGATACCCTTCCAATTGCTATCCCTTTTAGTCATGTTATCACACATAGGAATATAGTATAAAAAAAGGGTTACTATAGGGCACTGTAGCCTTCTGTATATGATGGGCTTTTTTTTCAGCTTCCATCTACCAAATCCACTCTAAAAGCTTTGGTTAGCCCAGGGCTATAATAAAAGACACTTGTCCAAAGTACCACACAGTATGATTGAACCCAAACCATGTGGTTAGCAAGAAGCCAACTTCTTAACCAAGCAGCCATATCTGGACAGGACAAAATACATTTCAACTTTTCTCTGTGGATTTTGAAACCACTGTATTTCTTAAACAAGTCTTCAAACCCTCTGACAGTTTAGGAAGCAGGATTTTAGTGTCAAGTTGTTGCAGTTAATTATTTGCTGAGTTTTATACTGTGATCATTTTGTCTATCGATTTAGCTAGAAAAACCTGTTTTGTACATGAATTTCCATGCAAACTAATTCTGGTATTAGTTATCTTATAAGAAAGAAAAAAACAAGAAGAATAAAAGAAAAATTGTTCCCTGGATTTTTAGGAATTTTTCAGAAAATTAGCTTTGCTGTTGTTACTTACACAATATTGACTTTTTAGATGTGTTACTGAATATTTTGGTAATGCTAGGTACCAAACATGGGGTAGTCATAGCTGCAACACCTTTGATCATAATTCTTCTTGATCAGATAACAATAACTGTAAATTGTGTCCTTGAATAAGTCACTTCATTTCATGTTACTTTAGTCTACTCAGGTGAAAATGAATACCAAGTGTGTATTGATGTTGCCTCTCCCTCTCCCTCCGGCTGTCACATTCTGGATGTCCTGTTTTGTCACGAGGGATGGGGGCTGAGACGCTGAGATATCCTGAGATTCTGAAGGGCAGAGAGCAAGATTTGGCAAATAAGAGATTTTAGCTATCTACGACATTCACCCCCAGTTGTCTTGACCTAGTTTTGCCACTTGATTGAAGATGGTCACAGATGAGAGAGTGAGGTTAATGGTGTGCAACTCTTCTTTATTTTAAACAGTAACTGCTCATGACTACACAGGTACATGAAACAATTAGTGAAGGCATGTTACCATGTTGTACTTACCTGTGAGAAACAGCTGGCTATACTGTGCCTCTACTATTACATATGAGTATGTGTGCATGTAGATGAATGTGTGAACATGCATGTTTCTCTGTGTGTGTGTGTGTGTGTATTAGCAAAAGCTGTAAATGCCAGTGAGTAAAACTAATAAACTAGTTCTTTCAAACAACAATCTCTTGCGTGATGTTTGTTCTGCACCAAATTACACAGACACCCATGCCGGCAAAGAAAGATGGATACGATGATGATGATGGCAATACCCTTTGTCATTCACACTATCATAAATACAGTAAACTAGTGACCGATCAGCTGGAAATCTGAAACTAACGATGCTGCTGTGATCCACAAAATGGAATATTGAATAAAATATTTTCTCTTGAAGAGCGAGTACCCAACCCCATCCACTATTCTCAAACCTGTTTTTTCAGAGCCTAATTTTATTGAAGCTGTTAAACTAAATGGTGTAGAGGCGCGTGGCCTAGTGGTTAGGGTATCAGCATCATGATCGTAAGATTGTGGTTTCGATTCCTGGACCGGGCAACGCATTGTGTTGTTGAGCAAAACATTTCATTTCACGTTACTCCAGTCAACTCAACTGGCAAAAATGAGTAAAGCTGCGATGGACTGGCGTCCCGTCCAGCTGGGGAACACATACGCTATTGAAACCGGGGCCCATGAGCCTGGCTAGGCTTTAAAAGGGCGCATTTATTTATTTTTAAAACTAAATGGTAACTTATCACCATTTGTTGTCAGTGAGCACATTGGATACTTGCCTTAGGAATCTCACGTGTCCAGGGGCCCTGGAGTTAGCCTGTGTATACAGTGGTAGTGTGTGTAGGGGCTGCTTGCCTACCTATGCATGTGAAGACCGGATCTGGTGGACTCTGCAGAGGAAACCTTTATGGTTCAGCAGAAGTGAAAGTGGCTGCAGCCATGCATTGTAAAGTGCAGAGAGCAAGGTGAGGCAAAAAAAAAAGGATTTTAGTGATCTATCTATCCTCTGTCATCTTGACCCGGTCTTGCCACTGGATTGAAGATGGTCGTAGACAAGAGAGTAAGGTTGATGGTGCACAACTCTTCTTCACTCTAAACAATGTCACTGCACAAGTCATCAGTCATCCTGAATGATGACTAGATCATCATTGTCACTCTGATGAATGAACATTGATGTAAGCGCCCAGTGCATTGCTATGCTCAGGGGTCAGTGATTCCATTAACAATGCCCTGATTTCTGACATTGTGTTTCAAGTAAGATTATGTTGAAACCACTTCTGACAGATGTTTCTGGTGAATTGTTACCAATCCTTTTGGGTGTGTGGCAGCTGTGCTTACTGTCTTTTGATTCAAAATTGATTTATTGTTTAAAAAAAAGCAGCACAGTCCTGCTTTTAAATTTATTGATCTTTTTACCTGATTTTGACTTGGTTAGGGAATAAAAAGGAAGCCTACAGTTGACATATTAACATTGATTTGTGAAAAGATCTTGTCTGGACAAAAGCTTTTCTGCCATTGCAGAGTGGTGATTTAGTTTTTAACAGTTCTAAAGACTTTATGTTGCTGTGTTTCTTGGCGTTCTACCCTTCTCCCTTGCCTTCTGTGATCCATATCCTCTCTTGTCTTAACAGGAATTTGTAGCAGGTGACACTAATATAGTGGATGAATTTGAATAAGGAATGGTTTTTAAATAAGGCAGTGAAAGTAGGGTATTGTTCAAATAATATATAAATTTTTATTAATTGTTAATGAATTGTTGTTGGCACTCCGTCGCTTACGACGTCGAGGGTTCCAGTTGATCCGATCAACGGAACAGCCTGCTCGTGAAATTAATGTGCAAGTGGCTGAGCATTCCACAGACATGTGTACCCTTAACGTACTTCTCGGGGATATTCAGCGTGACACAGTGTGACAAGGCTAACCCTTTGAATTACAAGCACAACAGAAACAGGAAGTAAGAGTGAGAGAAAGTTGTGGTGAAAGAGTACAGCAGTGTTCGCCACCATCCCCTGGTGGAGCCTCATGGAGCTTTAGGTGTTTTCGCTCAATAAACACTCTCAACACCCAGTCTGGGAATCAAAACCGCGATCCTATGACCGCGAGTCCGCTGCCTTAACCACTGGGCCATTGCGCCTCCACGTTAATGAATTGTGGGTATGTCATAATGATCACAATACTTTCCTGGGTTTTAATACTGGTTTCACTGTTGTAATAGATAGTTTTTGTTATTTAACCCAAGGTCAGTCTTAATTCAGTAGACTTAGATCAAAGCCATTCTAACCATGACCACCCCATCTTTTCCAGTGCATCCTTTTTTTTCTTAAGATGGTAGTATTTGATTTGGAGAATATTTAGCTGCTATTTTTAAGCAGGCCGAACAATCATTTAGTTGTTGTCAGGTTGTTGTCAGTCTTTGTTGTTGTCAGGTTGTTGTCAGTCTGTGGTGGTAGTAGTAGTGGTGATCTGCCTAAGTTGGTGGTGGTTATGGTGTAGTGGTTGATATGGTAGAAAGCTGAACTAAATACCTCACAATATTATTTAGTTTGATCTCTTTACATTCTTAGTTCAAACGCTACTGGAGCTCCCCTTGCTCTTTATTCTTCTGGTGCAACTCAAATAAGTACCAGTAATATATTGGTGTGGTTTCTGTGCCAAATTAAAACAAATCAATTTTGATTTATTTCAATTCAAAACCATTGTAGTAAAAGGTGTATTTGTATTATCATTATTATTAATAAGTAGCAAGCTGGCAGAATCGTTAGCACACCAGGCAAAATGCTTGGTGGCATTTTATCTGTCTCTATGTTCTGAGTTCAAATTCCACTGAAGTCGACTTTGACTTCCATCCTCTTGGGGTCAATGAAATAAGTATCAGTTGAGCACTGGGGTCAATGTAATCAATTTAAACCCCTTCCTCTAAATTGCTGGCCTTGTGCCAAAATTTGAAATCATTGTTATTATTATTGTTATTATTGCTCCACAGGCAGACTTTGATTTTTTAGTAAGGCAGCAAGCTGGGAGAATCATTAGCCTGGTGGGCAAAAATGCTTAGTGGCATTTCGTCTGTCTTTACATTCTGAGTTCAAATTCTCTTGAGGTCAACCTTGCCTTTTATTCTTTCGGGGTTGATAAAAGAAATACCAGTTGAGCACTAGGGTTGATGCATTTGACTAGTCTCCTCCCCAAAAATTTCAGGTCTTGTGCCTATTGTAGAAAGGATTATTAGTATTATTATTATTATTATTATTTCATTATTATTATCATCATCATCATCATTATCATTATTAAGTCAGTGAAAAGTGGCACACCAGGCAAAATCCTCACCAGCATTTCATCTGTCTTTATGTTCTAAGTTCAAATTCTACTGAGGTTGACTTTGCCTTTCATCCTTTCGGGGTCAATTAAATAAGCACCAGTTGAGCACTGAGGTTGATATAATCAACTAGTCCCTTCCTCTGAAATTACTGGCCTTGTGCCAAAATTTGAAACCATTATTGTTGTTGCTGTTGTTAATTCTTTGGTCAGAAGGAAAGACAGTGCTCATGATTTTTCTCTCAGCTTTTGAGATTGATCGAAGGGAGGGATGGAGGAAAGTTGCCTCTGGCTGGAGACCTGACCCAAATACTATCAATAGAGTGGTTGTCACTTAAGATCCACCTAAGATGGCAGTATCAAATTGAACGATAGGTTCAATCTACTACCCAGGTAGGTCATGATGGGATTTGAGCTTGGAAGGCAAAGAATCAGAACAAGTACTGCAAGGGATTCCATTGGATGCTCTACTGATTCTGCCAGTCTAATTAAGGCACACAAGGCTAGTAATTATTATGATTATTATTATTATTATTATTATTATTATTCTGGTAGGGTCAGTTAATCACGTGACTACACAACTTGACTGGTTCTATACTTGAGCAACCTCAAAAGGATGAAAGGCAAATTGGGCCTCCTCTATGGAATTTGAACTCAGAACGTAAAGAACGAGAAGAAATACTGTGAGGCATTTTTCTACCCAGCACTCAATGATTCTGCTGATCTACCACTGTTGTGTTCTCAAAAAGATTATTAATAATTATGCTTATTATATCTACTGTTGTCACAAAATCACATTCCATTGAGGTTTTTTTGCTCACACTACTAAACATTAGAGAGATCATCATTATCATCAACATCATTATCATCAACATCATCATCATTTAGCATCTGTTTTCCATGCTGGCATGGGTTAGACAGTTTGACTTTGACTGGTAAGCCAGAAGGCTGCACCAGGCTCCAGTCTGATTTGGCTTGATTTCTATGGCTGAATGTCCTTCCTAATGCCAATCACTCTGAGAGTGGGTGCTTTTTACATGCCACCAGCACTGGCCACAACTACGATTTCACTTGGCTTGATGTGTCATCTGAAGCACAGCAAATTGCCAAAGGTCTCAATCACTTGTCATCACCTCCATGAGGTTCAACATCTGAAGATAAAGCTTCACCATTTCATCCCACATCTTCCTGGGTCTACCTCTTCCACAGGTTCCCTCCACAGTGAGGGATCAGCACAATCATTATGAATTACTTCAGGCAACCAACCTTTTTTATGCACACAAGTTTCTTGTCTGTGCTTAATGTCTTTGGTGGGCTGGTTGCAAAATGTGTGCAGACATGTGCAGACATGTATAACTTAGCGGAAACTGCTTATAATAGTTGGAAAGGAACTATTCATAAACATGGCTTGAAAAAAGAAAAGTACAGAGTAAGAGTGAAGTAAGATTATTTAAATTTGCAAAACAACAGAAGCTAATTATAGCAAATGCAATACATTGTTAGAAATTGCCAAGAAAAATATGCTGGCATTCGCCAAGAAGGATATTGAATAACCAGATGGGTTTTATTCATATCCAAAACAGATATCAGTTGAGTATAAATGGAGCTAAAAGTCAAATTTTTCCAAGTGCAGATATAGACAACCATCACAGACTTTTAATGATGACAATAACAATTAATTTGTAATTAATCAAGAACTAAACTGCAAGAATAAAATATGCTCTTAAAGAAGTTAATGAACAAAATATAACAGAATGGAACGACGAAAGTAGGAGGAAAATTCAGACTCTTTACATAATCATGAGATGCCAGTGTGCAAGAATTAATAGGAATCTTTGAAGAAATAGAGTGTTAGCTGGTAAAAGTAAGTTAAGAATCTTTGCATAAATAAAGATGTTTTAATCTCAGTTGTGATGAAAGAAAAGGGTTTGAAAGAGAAACAAATGAAAACAAAAAGCAGGAGAAATGGAATGTAGATTGGTTGATAGGAAAGTAGGAAAGAAAGTAAATTAGGGGAGTAAAAGAGAGATGAGTTAATGAAAGATGTGAAGGAATTGGAAGAAATCAGTCAGTAAATCGCTCAAGAAAACCACAGGAAATAGTTTAAGATCTAACTAAAGAATTGGTACCTAAATGTCAAGTTGTTGAAGATAAATATGGCAAACTAGAATACAAAGCCAATGAAGTAAAATGATAGTTGTAGATAATAGTGGAATATACATTACAACCACAACAAAACAGAGATAGGTATTAGTAATGTGGCACAACAAACAAGATGCAGGGAATTACTATGTACAACAAGAGGTAGAAATTACTTCAAAAGATGTTAGATACGGAATTAGCAAACTAGAATGTAATAAATCACCTGGAACAGGTAATATAAATAGAGAACTGTTACAGCAAGTGTCTTCTACTATAGTCCCAAGCTAACCAACGCCAATGTCCTAATTAAATGAACAGGTGATACAGTTGGTTAAACACTTGAATCCTCATCAATGAAACTAATGAAGAGTCCTCCATACATTTGTGTTTATGTATTTTTTGCTTGTTTCAGTCATTAGACTGTGGCCATGCTGGGGCACTGCCTTTGAGAATTTTTTTTTTAATCAAATGAATTGACCCCAGTACTTATTTTTTAAGCCTGGCACTTATTCTATCAGACTCTTTTTTCCAAACCACTATGTTACAGGGATTTAAACACACCAGCACCAGTTGTCAAGCAATGGGAGTGGGGTGGGAGACAGACACAAAGATACACACACACATATATACACATATGTATACGACAGTCTTCTTTCAGTTTCCATCTGCCAGATCCACTCAATGCTATAGTACACTTGCTCAAGGTACCATGCAGTGGGACTGAACCTGGAACCATGTGATTGGGAAGCAAGTTTCTTACCACACAGCCACACTAAATGGGAGTTTCTATATTTCATTCTACCGCAATCCACCCGCCCTCCTTCCCTCCCTCAACTGATGTAGGCAGTGTGTTCTATGTTTCATGCCCTACATTTATATAATATCCTGGCTTCTGCCTTTGTCAGGTTCTGCTTTTACTTCAACATGTTGTTACAAGATGTCATTTATGCATGAATGCTTGCTTTTCTGTTTACCTACTGGCCTCGTCTCCATTGTCTATCTTCTCTCTCTCTCTCCTTCGTCTTTCAATATATATGCATGTGTGATGATGATGATTTATATATATGTGTGTGTGTGTGTAAATGTACACACACTAACAACCCATCATAAGTGTATGTGCACAGGTGTTAGTATCTTCACACACTCACTCACAAACATACACCAGTGTTGTGTGTGTGTGTGTGTTTATGCATACATACACTAACAATCCATCACAAGTATGTGAATTTCTTTTCTGAAATGAGCACTACAATGCTTTCTTCAGTCTTGTAATGAAGAAAATAGCGCGCACTGTAAAGAATTCTTGAACCCCCAGAATTCAGGTGTTCATGTATGGAGATACCCTCAGATGACATAGATATCATGGAAGATTATCTACTTTCAGCTATTAATGGTTTACATTCAAACTCTGAACTAGAAAAACCAAAGGCTTTCCCAGCCATACTGTTTGAAATGCGCAAAAATAGCCCAACCATTCCATTTAAGATACTATTCCAAAGCTCTCTAGAGACAAGAATATATCCTGATCTACTGAAAGAATCAACAGTAACAGCCATCCTCAATGGAGATGGTATGGTTGAGGCTAAAAATGAGCTTCTCTCTTATCCCACACATGTATGATTGTTAAATGCTTGTTCCAAAATAGAATAATTGACTATCTAATCAGTGGTTCTTGGCTGGGGTCCTTATGGTTCACCAGGAGTCCATATAAGATTTTGTTAAAATTTATGTGCAATAAATTACATATACTTCTACAATACACAAAATATTTTGACAAGTCTTTTTATACAATTCCTTATAATATTTAAGTATAAAAATATAATAGGAATTTTTAGACATCAAATGGTTATGAGGGTCTCTCATAATTAGGATTTAAAGGGGTCCATAGGCAGAAAATGGTTGAGAGCCACTGATCTAGAGGAAAACAGGTCATGAAAGAAATGGATTTGAAAGAAACAAATGAAGACAAAAAGCAGGAGAAATGAAATCTAGATTGGTTGATAGGAAAGTAGGAATAAAGGTAAATTAGGGGAGTAAAAGAGAGATGGGTTGATGAAAGATGTAAAAGAATTGGAGAAATCAAAGAGTAAATTACTCAAGAAAAACATACCAAATAGTTTAAGTATGGTCTTTGCACAGGACAAATTTGCCTGATACAACGACTGTAACATCATAACACCATTCTTAACAATCTCTTAAGACATGTGGACACTATCTGTACATGCCTTGATTTTGTTAGAGTTTTTAATAAGATTCTTAAGAGAATCATCTGTTGTCCATCAAGCAACATTGGTATCAGTGGAAAAAAAAGTTGATGACTCTGACATTTTACAAAATAGAAATCAGTCTGTTGTTGCCAACAGACTTCTCTCTGCTGAGACCCTGTAATATGTGTACCACAAAGCACTGTTTTAGGACTGCTGTTGTTTATTGATACATTATCACATATAAGTTTATAGGTATTCTTAGCCGTGTATTGAATTATGCAAATGATATGAAAATATTGACAGTGGTCAAAACTGCAAATGATATTAGCACACTTTACAATGAGCTACACACTTCTTCAGCTGTTTCATTAAGGATTCTTGTAGTTTTGATGCCTAAGACAGAACAGCATACTTTAGGAGTCTCAGCAATCATTGGATACATTTATATGACAATTAATGCAGTGGAGATGAAGCACAAAAGACAAGATGATGATGTCTTAGGAACTGAGATGAAGAAAATACATGAACAGAAAAGAAATGTACAGCTAGGACTAGCACCCGAAATATAGGGCAACTTGCAATAACATTAAGTATATCTTTTATGATGAAAATAAAATATTAGTTAAGGTAAAAAAAAAAAATTTTTTAAATCAAATATATACAGCTTTAGATACACACACACACACACACACATGCACACATGTTTGTGCAAGTGTGCATATATATTTACATCATTCTTCATATTTCAAGTTAGAAATTCCTCCTGTCTTCTGCTCTGAATATCTTGCTAGAAGCAGTTAGTTCTTGTTTGAACAAGTTATTTCCAGCTACTGTACGTGCATGCATGCATGTGTGTGTATGCGTGTGTGTGTGTGTGCATGCATGTGTATGTGTGTGCATATATATATAGCTATATTTAGTACAAGTATGTATGATTATACTTGTATGCATATGTGTGTCTGTATACCTGTGATATATATATATATATATATATATATGCATATACATATAGCTATATTTAGTACAAGTATGTATGATTATATTTGTACATGTATGCATGTGTGTGTGTGTACACCTGTAATATATATATATATATATACACACACACACACACACACATATACATACATTCATACATGCATACATACATACATACGTCTATATCTACAAACATATACATATGAATGTGTGTATAACCATTCAGTCACCATCCTCTCCCACACATCTAGGAAATAGTTTTAGAAAGAACTAACTAGTTGTAACAGCCAAACTACCTGCCTTTCTGCTTCTCTTTTACTCTTGATGTTGCTGTCTTTAAATACATCCACAGATGCTAAGTTCACTCCCCATCAACCCTAATTAGCTCTCCCCATCTCTTCCCTCTTTTCTTTCCCCTACCTCTCATTCACCTGATGACTCTGAGTAAAGCTTTGTCAATTATAACAAACTCGCTTGTCAAGCCATTTACAATCGAACAATATTGTTTTTGATTTTATATGTTAGCTTCTAAACAGACAGTCATGTTCTTTCTTACTAGCTCTCCCCTAATCCTATTTTATCATTTGCCCCTCCATCATTTTCCCCTCCCTCTGTGTGTTGTTTTCTTGAGCAAGACACTTTATTTCACATTTGCTTGTAGCAACTTGACGTTGGTTGGGGGAGGCATATTCCGTATTGTCATTGCCCTTAATGGGTTTGGCCTTTGTCCCCTTTTGTCAATTACTTGACCCAAATATTCAATTTTTTTCATCAAAAATTCACACTTTTCCTCTGTTAGTCAAAACCTGTATTCTCTTTACTCTTTTACTCTTTACTCTTTTACTTGTTTCAGTCATTTGACTGCGGCCATGCTGGAGCACCACCTTTAGTCGAGCAAATCGACCCCAGGACTTATTCTTTGGAAGCCTAGTACTTATTCTATCGGTCTCTTTTGCCGAACCGCTAAGTTACGGGGACGTAAACACACCAGCATCGGTTGTCAAGCGATGTTGGTGGGACAAACATAGACACACATACAGACATATATATATATATATATATACATATATATGACAGGCTTCTTTCAGTTTCCGTCTACCAAATCCACTCACAAGGCTTTGGTCGGCCCGAGGCTATAGTAGAAGACATTTACCCAAGGTGCCACGCAGTGGGAATGAACCCGTAACCATGTGGTTGATAAGCAAGCTACTTACCACACAGTCACTCCTGAATTTTTCTGAATACTTTTTTAATATGTTTGAAGTGTTGCTCCACTGACTCACTCTTTATCAAAATATCATTGAGATAGGCGATAGCGAAGTTGCAATTGTTTAACATTGCATCCATCACTTATTGGAATATGGCAGGTGCCACTTTTTAATCCAAAAAGAAGCTGCTTGAATTTATACAATCCATGGTGTGTGTGTTGGTTATTAAAAGCTGTGCACAATCTTCCTCTACCTGAGGTCTCACTTCAAGAAAATTTTTTCTCCATTTAGTTTTGAGAACACTTCTTCTGGGCTTGGTAATGGATAATTGTATTTGGCTAAACAGCCATTTAATCCAGTTGAAAAGTCCACACATACTCTTTGTTTAGTTTTTTTTTTCCTTTACATAAACCGTCAGAGCTGCCCAGTCTGAATGGTCGACTTTTCCAACTATAGCAAGACTTTGTAGTCTTTCCATCTCTGTATTGACATGGTCTAATGTCATGAATGACACATTCCATTTGGGTCTAAAAATGGGTATTGCCCTTTCTTTTACCATGATCCTCGCTTTTGTTTTAGTACAACAGCCTAATCCTTCCAAAAAACATTTGGAAACAAGTTTTTAATTTTTTGTCTCAGTTGTTTGACTTCCTTTGAACATTAAACTGTGTGGACTACATTTTCATAGAGAAAACAAGTGGGTGTATTCCACATTTTAAATTACTCCATGCATTCTGTGCCAAATAAGTTTTGTGGTTTTTTTCAACACATAAATGATTGTCTTTTTCGTTTCACCTTGAAAAGTTACATTGCAAATACATTCGCCAATGAAATATAATTTCTTTCCCATAACATCATATGCTACTTTATTTGATTTAAATGATCTCAGATTACTGATTTGTCACCATGTTTCTTCATTTATGATGGTGATGTCACTACCCGTGTCTAATTGCACTTTGACACTAGTGGTTTTGATTCTCACCTGTTCGTTGTACAAGCTTTTTTCTCTGATGACAAACTATTTATTTTTTCTTGTTTGGTCCAATTTTTCATCATCTTAGTTCTGCAGTGTGATGCAGTGTTCCCACAATGAAAACACTTTGCTTTTTTGAAAGGATACTCTTTTCTCAGGTGCCTACCATTGCATGCTATACATGGGTTTATCTCCTGTTGTGTATCGTACTTTTTGTGAAACACTTTATCTCTCTTCCGACACTTCAGCACTGGTTTTATCTGTAAACAATCTCTGCATTGGATTTCTTCTGTGTCTTGCCTTACTTTTAATATCATATCCTACTCTTCTGATAATTTCCACAGATTTATATTCTGGTTCATTTCCAGCTTTGAGAGAATTTTCATTCTGACTTCTGCATCCATTTTAGCAGCAAGTTCCTGAGCAAAAATCAGGCACTTGAACGAGTCTGGAGTTATTTTATCCAGTTTAAATCTCTCACACTCTCTGTTCACTCTACCTGCATATGTGGTAAAGTTTTCATCATCACTTTTCTTAGTTTAAATACTTCCAACGTGTGTTGAACAACAATGTTTTTTCACTAAACATCCTACATAAAATGTCAATTGTGCCTGTGAAATTTATGTCAGAAACTTTTTTAGGTAATATAAAGTTACAGTATTTTTCATGCTCTATCATTGCCAGTTTCCTCAGAATTTGGCATGTTTTCATTTCGTCCATCCAGTCTTGGCATTCTTTTCTGAAAATTTGTTCAAATCTTCAGTAATATGCCTTGAAGGTGACTCCTTCTTCTGGGTCATATTTAAATTCATTTATTGAATTTGTTACATCGTCTTGGCTTTTGTTACCGACTTCATTAGTTGTAGCATTTGTTGCTGTAACATTTGGTGTTGCTGTTTTTGCAACTCAACTAGTTTTCCATAATTTTACAGATTTTTCGTAAAATATGTACAACAAAAATTCTTGTTATTCCTGTGTTGAGTTTTTAATTTCCCCATGTGAAAAATTTTTCAGCATTGACCACATGAGTTGTTTATTTATATCCTTGTGAAAAACAAATTTTATGTTTTCAACACTGTCTGCATGAATTGTTTATAACCTCTTTGCCGCTGTTATCATGTGGATCCTTGTCCACTTGTATGGTATTGTCGGCACTGTAATATTCTTGTCACCACTATTATGTTGTGGTAGTATACTGCGTCTTATTATCTTTGACTCATCTATCGTGTCATTGCTGACAGTGCCACAAGACAATGACTTTAAAATGTCTACCTTACAGTAACTCAAACACGGAACTGACACTGACTCCAACTGAGAACAACTCGCAACAACTTTGTCATGTGGGAAGAAGTGTAGCATTTTCACTACAACACACACACACACACACACACAACTTCCACCACATTCCAAGGAGAAAACCTTGAAGTGGTTGACAGCTTCCATTACCTAGGTGACCAAGTTAGTAGCGGAGGTGGGTGCTCTGAAAGTGTAGCTGCTAGAATAAGAATAGCCTGGGCAAAGTTCAGAGAGCTCTTACCTTTGCTGGTGACAAAGGGCCTCTCACTCAGAGTAAAGGGCAGACTGTATGACGCATGTGTACGAACAGCCATGCTACATGGCAGTGAAACATGGGCTGTGACTGCTGAGGACATGCATAAGCTTGCAAGGAATGAAGCCTGTATGCTCTGCTGGATGTGTAATGTCAGTGTGCATACTCGACAGAGTATAAGTGCCTTGAGAGAAAAGTTGGACCTAAGAAGCATCAGATGTGGTGTGCAAGAGAGACGACTGCGCTGGTATGGTCATGTGGTATGAATGGATGAGGATAGCTGTGTGAAAAAGTGTTCACACCCTAGCAGTTGAAACTGTGGAAGAGTTAGACCCCTCACCATTGCTTGACAACCGATGCCGGTGTGTTTATGTGTTTATGTTGTAGCTCTGCAATTTGGCAAAAGAGACCAATTGAATAACCACTAGGCTTACAAAAAATAGGAGTATTCCGGAAAGACATGTATCCTTAATGTAATCTTCAGGATGAATCAGAGTGATATGATGTGTGACACAAGACTGGATCTTTTGAATTACAGGTACAATCCATCTGCACAGTTTTCATATTTCTAATTTTTTTTGACAAGACTTGACCCAAAGCAATGACAGAAGACATTTGGCTGAGCTGATATGTATTGGGACTGAACCTGGGACCTTGTGATTGCAAGGATAACTTCTTAACCATTTGGCCATATTGTATATGTATGTGTACATACATGCATGTTTAGTGATTGTATACATATGTATGTTTGTGATTGTATACATATGTATGTTTGTGATTGTATACGTATGTATGTATGTGTGAGTGTATGTATGTATGTATGTGTGAGTGTACATCTCGTGATCATGTAACTACCAGACTATCATATGTTGTTACACACCGCTGGTCACATTGCACTTTGCATTGTTTTAAACTTTGAATGATGCCACCCTGCAGGCTAGGTGTGCAGGTCAACATTCGCCCTGATCAAAAGGAGAACTGGAGCAATGTGGAATGAAGTGTTTTGCTCAAGAACAGAGCACACTGCCTGGCATGGGAGTCAAGCCCACAATCTAGCGAACATGAGTGCAACAGCCTAACCATGTCCCTTCACCTTTATATCTATCTATCTATCTTTCTATCTATCTATCTATCTATCTATCTATCTATCTATCTATCTATCTATCTGTCTGTCTATCCATGTGTGTGTGTGTGTAAAATATATTGAAATATATAAATAGATAGGTATAGGTATATATATGTAGATATAATTATTTAAACAGAGATAAAAATAACTTTATGAAATTCTGCTACGTCAATAGTTTCCTCTTTGCAATCCTGTCATGTAAAGGATTCTCTAAAGGATAGGTGCTTCCTTTGTGTTATACCAGTGCATGTATGTATGTATGTATGTATGTATGTATGTATGAATCAATCAAAATATATATATATGTATTTATATAATTATGTGTGTGTGTGTGTCTCTCTCTATATATATATATAACTATCTTAGAACATATTTGCATACTTTTAGACTCTTCACTTACTCCTTAATGGAATTTTTATCAAGGAAATTTGGGTGTTTTCAGACAAACCTCTTGTAATGACATCAACAAAACACTTCCTCTAAACACATTCCTAAATATTTCTTGAAACTTTTGGAAGTTTCAGACTTATAGGCGCAAGCATGGCTGTGTGGTAAGAAGCTTGCTTTCCAACCAGGTGGTTCTGGGTTCTCTACCACTGCATGACACCTAGGGCAAGTGTCTTCTACTATATAGTCTCAAGTTGTGTGTGTGTCTGTGTTTGTTTGTCTCCAACCTCTGCTTGACAGCTGGTGTTGTTGTTTTTATGTCCCCATAACATAGCAGTTTGGCAAAAGAGACTTATAGAGGAGGTACCAAGCTTAAAAAAATGAGTCCTAGGATAAATTTGTTCATCAATTTGTGCCACAGTCTAATGACAAACAGGTAAAACATAAAGGATATATTTTTATTTCCCTAATGGTGAATCCGCAAAGTGATTGCTCAATATGCTAGAAGTAGCAGCCAAATCCCAAATGAAATCACACTGTACCCTCTTTAAAAAGAGCAGTGATAGGTCAAATAATGTGGTCTTAAGGCTAAATTCAAACAATTCCTATTTATTTAAAAAAAAAACTTAAGTCCATGTCAATAAAGGTGGTGCTCCAGCATGGCTTTAACTATGAGGGATTAACCAATTTAAAGAACTAAAAATAAAACAATATTATTTTGTATTTTTTTTTACTTGTTTTAGTCCTAGGAGTGTGGCCATGATGGGGCACCACCTTGAAGGATTTAGTCAAGCAAAATACTTATTTTTAAGTTTGGGGCTGATTTGGTGAACCTCTAAGTTACAGAAGCATGAACAAACCAACACAGTTGTCAGACAGGGAGAGAAAAGTACACACACACACACACACACACACACACACAGACACACACCATACACATGATGGGCTTTGCATAGTTTCCATCTACCAAATTCATTCAAAATACATTGGTTGGCCCAGGTCTGTATGAATAAGACAACCAAGGTGTCTTCATATAGCCCCAGGGTTGATTGAGGCCTTGTGATTGCTGATAAAAGAACACACATAGAAAAAACTCTAATGTGCTGCTATTTCTAACACTTCAAACAACCATAGACAGGAGCCTCTCTGTGATTGGTTGGATTGTTAGAAATAGCAGCCCTTAGACATTAACGTCATCAAAAACATATTCAAAGGAAACATTGAATGATGTAACCTTAGATGTCCTACGTCTTTACAATTAAAAAAAAAGTGGTATGTTTACAACTGGAATAGCTTCAATCATAATTCACAGGATTGGCTGTGACCTGGGACTAAATAACAACTGCTGACAAGACAATGACAGAGTCCCTATATCAACAGTTTTTAACCTGCTAGAAATAGCAGGTAAAGCCTTCGATAATCACCTACTGTCTTTAAAAGTTAAGAATCAACAACACTATCATCATTATCATTTACATCAGTGATTTTCAACCAGGGTCCATTGGGAATCCATATAAGGTTTTTTTGTAAAACTTTATCTGCAATAAATTGGTTATACTCCTAAGATATACAAAATACTTCAAAAATTTTTTTGTACAATACCTCATTATATATAATTATAAAAATATAATTTTTTTAAACATTGTGTCTATCTGATTCAAATAGGAATTAAAGGGGTCTACAAGTAAAAAGTGGTTTACATCCATCTTCCATGCATGTATGGATTAGATGGTCCAACAGGATCCAAGGACCTAAAGGTTCACATCCAGCTCCAGTACCTGCTTTGCATGGTTTCTATAGCTGGATGCCCAATCTTAGATATTATAGTATGTCTGGCAAAAAGGAGAAATGGAAGAAAAGAGAGAAAGAAAAAAAGACAGGATGGTCATGGTTAGAACATCTTTGGTCATATGTCTGCTGGATAAGGGCTAACCTGTGGTTAAATAACAACAACAACAGATAGTAGGCTAATATTTTACTCAAGTGTTTTCAAGAGTGTCAAGTACCACTTAGACGACAGATCTAATGTCTTCTTTACCATTTTGTGTTCTTTGATGTGCAATATTATACCACAATCTTATATCATGACACTGCAGATATGTATAACTTGCATCTCTCTTACTCACACACCCATACATATATACATATGTGTGTGTGTATAATATATATGTGTATATGTATATATATATGTGCGTGTATATATATATATATATGTGTGTGTGTGTGTGTGTGTGTGTGTATA
>NC_069001.1:16194232-16196188 GCF_001194135.2 Octopus bimaculoides | reverse complement strand
ATACATATACACACACACACACACACATGCCTAACACACTGCACAAATGATAAACACTCTGTATTTTTGCAGTGAAGCACAGTTACTCTGTGTGCATGCCACCAGTCTGGCATTCTGAGACTTCAACAATCTCGTTTTCAAAATAAACTGTTGGAATTTCTTGTTGATCCATGCCTTCTGTGTAACTACAGAAGTTTTAATAATAACAAAATGCAAACCTAAAGTAAATGCACAGATGCTTCATGCATCAAAACTACCATATTTACTTGTGAATAGGTTGAACCACGATTTTTATTCTTGATTTTAATTAAAAAATTTGGGGCATGACTTATACATGGGGTGAAGCTAAAACTATGAAGAGGGAAAAAAATTATTTCAAAATTTAACACAAAACTAGGGGTGCAAATTATACATGAGTAAATGCAATACACACACACACACATACACATACATATACACACACACACACTTGTGTATAAGTCACACTATTTCAAACTTGATTTTAAATGGGAAAACTGGGGTATGACTAAATTAGGGGTGTGACTCCTACACAAGTACTGCTTCATCATTATCATTGTCATTTAACATCTGATTTCCATGCTGGTATGGGTTGGATGGTTTGACAGGAACTGGCATGTGAGAGGACTGTGCCAATCTCCACTGTTTGCTTTGGCATAATTTCTATAGCTGGATGCCTTTCCTAATGCCAACCACTTTACAGAGTGGACTGTATGCTTTTTACATGGCTCCAGCACTGGCAAGATCTATGTTACTATGATTTCCACAGCTGGATGCACTTCCTAATGCCAACCGCTTTACAAAGTGTACCAGGTACTTTTGACATGGCTTCAGCACCAACAATGTTTGTTTTGGTATGATTTTTATGGCTGAATACCCTTCCTAATGCCAACCGCTTTACAGCGTTGACTGTATGCCTTTTACATGGTACCATCACCAGTGTGGTCACCAAGTGACTTGCAAGACAAAGATCCTTTGAGAGGTGGGTATTGAAGGGGGTGGCCTTGTGCCAGGTGATGAGAGATTAGAGTGTACAGAAGGAGAAACGCAAATTGTGTAAACCTAAAAAGAGGTTTAAGGATGGCATAAGGACTACCATGAAGTCACTTGGAAAGGATCAAAAGGCTATAGAAACCCTTGCTTTAGATCAAAGTGGAGTGAAAGCTTTTGAGGAGGCCAGGATGACACATGCAAGACTCAAGAGAGATTTAAAGAAGAATGTTGCAATTGAGAAGATGAATCTCAGTAACCTTTTTACGTCCCCGCTAAGTTATGGGGATGTAAACACACTAGCATCAGTTCTCAAGCAATGGTGGGAGGGGGGACAAACAAACATACAAAAACACACACACACACACACACACACACACAATGAGATTCTTTCAGTTTCCATCTACCAAATCCACTCACAAGGCTTTGGTCGGCTTGAGGCTCTAGCAGAAGACACTTGCCCAAGGCGCCATGCAGTGGGACTGAACCCAGAACCATGTGGTTGAGAAGCAAGCTTCTTACCACACACCCAGTCCTGAGCCTATAGGTTAAGTCATAAAATAAAAGTAAGAAGTAAGAAACATCATTGAAAATATTATTTATAGGACTAAATAATATAGTATCCTCTTACTGTCCAGACCATTCCAACTTCTGATCTGGGGTTGTTTCAGGTATGCAGCCTGCATATAATAAGTAAAATACATAGGAAATCAATAAATAATGAATTATAGTCAACTGGTATTGTTTAGTCCTATAACTACTGGTATGTTTCAATTATATTTCTTACTTTTTATTTTTATTGTATGACCTAACCAAATTGCTCATATAGTTATCATAAGCGAAACCATCAATGGCACCTGTGCTCAGCATTGCCTTCCTGGCATTTGTGCCGGATGGCACGTGTAAAGACATTCGAGCGAGATTATTACCAGTGCCGCCGAACTGGCT
>NC_069001.1:16190103-16194132 GCF_001194135.2 Octopus bimaculoides | reverse complement strand
ATATATATTTATATATATACACATTGATTTCAAATTTTGGCACAAGGCCAGCAATTTTGGTAGAATGCTTAGTCAATTACATTGACCTCAGTGTTCAACTGGTTCTTATTTTATATACCCTGAAAAGATGAAAGGCATGGTCAACCTCAGTAGAATTTGAACTTAGAACATGAAATGCCACTAAGTGTGCTAACAGTTCTGTGTGCTAATGGTTCTGCCAGTTTAACACCTTGCCATTGTATATATTTCTTACTATATAACATGACATAATACAACATCATACTATACACAATACTTTATACATTACTAGCCTGGCTCTCCATCAGTTTTGACAGGTATTCTTGTTGATTTGATCAAATGAACAGCCAACTCGTGAAATTAATGTGCAAGTGGCTGAGCACTCCACAGATATGCATACCCTTAACATAATTCTCAGGAAAATTCAGTGTGATACATAATGGGACAAGGCTGCCCCTTTGAATTACAGGTACAACTCATTTTTGCCAGTTGAGTGGACTGAAGCAATGAAAAATAAAGTGTCTTGCTGAAGGTCACAATGCACCACCAGGAATCAAACTCACGACCTTATTGATTGTGAGCCAAATGACCTAACCACTAAGCCATGTGCTTTCACATTACTATATACATTATCATATACATTATTATAAAACATGACATAATATGTGTGCCATGTAAAATGCACCTGTGCCAGTGGCACATAGAAAGGACCCAGCATACTCTGTAAAGTGGTTGATGTTAGGAAGAGTGTCCAGTCATTCCAAAACAGACAGGTGGATCCTGGGCATCTGTCCAGCTGGTCAGCTCCTATCAAACCATCCAACCCATGTCAGCATGAAAAACAGACATTAAACGATGATGATGATGATGATGTTGATGATGACTTTGCAAGATTGTGGTTTTGATTCTCACAGTGGTGGCGCATTGTGTTTCTGAGCAAGCAAACACCATTCCACATTGCTCCAGTCCACTCAGCTGTAAATGGGTAACACTCTGACAGACGGACATTCCATTCAAGAGTAATATAACCCTGCTCACCCAGCCAGTAGAGTGGCATCATTTGAGAGCTACAACAATGCTAGAAAACACATTGTTACCAGCAATGTATAACAACATCTGATAGTCTGGTTGACACTGATATTTGTATGTATAGTAAGCCATACTAGATACATTACTATATTATATAAACACTATATACATGACATTTATCATCATCATAATTATTTAAATTCCTTTTTTCCTTGCTGGCATGGATTGGATGGCTTGACATGAATTGATGAGCCAAGCTGCAATGTTTGCTTTGGCATGGTCTCTGCAGCTGGATACCCTTCCTAATGCTTACAACTTTACAATGTACTGGGTGTTCTTTTTTTTTTTGTAACACCAGCACTGGTGAGGTTGCCAAGTACCTACAAGACCAGATTCCTCATTGAGGGATTATGATAGCAGGGAAGTGGCGAATACATGGCTACCTAACCTGGAAAGAGAGAGAGGAAGATGTGAGGTCAAGGTACAAGGTAAATGTGACATAGAGAATAGGGACAGATGAACAGAAATTAACCCTTTAACATTTAAACTGACCATATCTGGCCAAAACATTCCTCTTATGTTATGGTCAAACTGGCCAAATACAAGACTCTCATATCTTCCCCATAATGTCATACTAAAAGTAAACAATCCTATAATCGAAATCTCAAAGCTACAAGATAATGCAGGATTCATTCAAAACAATGTGAATAGATAAGCATTGCATCTGACAGAATAATCTGAATGCTGATGGATTAAGGTAAGTGCATTAGATTGTGAGAAGAGTGTGACATGATAAGAGATGGGGGCTGAGGTGAACACAGTGAATATCAGTTTGTAGTAGGGAGGAGCATACAAGATGGGAGTACGATTGGTTTGGTGGAGGGCAGGAGGAGATATTAATATATACATAACTACGTACATAATTATATCCATTATTATGTCACAAGGTGGGGTATATTATTTCTGTTTGCTTTGTTCTGCCTGGCTAGTGAAACAAACTACTTTCATTAAAGCACTGAGGTGGCAAATCTTTAAATAGCAAACATAACACTAAGTTTTATGCAAATGTCCTAATTTGCATAACCCGGAAAAGCACATTATACCTCCCACCACCACCAATAAAACAATATCAAAAATAACTAGACCATATACACAATATTGTATCAACTCACCATGTTTATTATCTTTTAAATATCTCTATTACGTTAATTATAGCATATTTATAGACCCATTACTAATTGATTTTAAGAAGTGGCAACAATACATTTTGTGAGGGTTTTTTGTTTGTTTTCATTTTTCAGTAACAAAAAAATCTACCAAAACCATGAATTGTAATTTAATAGTTGATAAATTAATAATGAGGCAAAGTCTAAACATTTTGAATAGAGTAAATTTGTTTAGAGAAATTGATGTAATATGATGTTGTAACTCTTTGAGTTCTTGGTGGTTTTGGTTTTGGTCCTCAGATTTCCACTACAGCTGCTAATGTTGTTTTGCATTGACATGTTTGCTATGACATTCAGTGTTTTATTAAAGCAATTCTGGTTAAAGTTTTGAGTGTGGTCATGGCTGTGTTTAAGGACATCACTTTGTAAACTAAATAGCTATCCAGGGTTCAATAGAACACAAGGGTAAACAACCAAAAAGACACACACACACACACACACACACACACACACACACACACACACACACACACACACACACACACACACACACACACACACACACACACACACACACACACACATGCATGGGACTAACTTCATTCTGTTTTATCAAATTCACTCACAAGTAATTGGTTGGTCTTTGGCTATAATAGAAGATGCTTGCTCAAGGTCCCCTATAGTGGGACTGAACCCAAAACACATGACTGGGAAGCAAACTTCTTAACAACACCCCCATACCTGTACATGTGTGTGTGCATGCGTGCATGCGTGTGTGTGTGTGTGTGTGTGTGTGTAAGGGTATCCTTGCATTAGGAAAGGCATCCAGCCATAAAAACCATGCCAGAACAGGCAATGAAGCCTGGTGTTGCCCCTGGCCTTATCAGTTCCGGTTAAACTATCCAACCCATGCCAGCATGGAAAACAGATGTTAAATGATGAAGATGAGGATGAATATATATTTACACACAGACGTGCACATACAAACATGCATACACTTGTATACACACACATCCATACCCACACACTCACAAACACATATGAACACACACTTGTCATTTCACCTCTCACCACGCAATCTGACTGCAGCTACTAACCTGTCCACAGCACCACTCCCTTACACATACATCATTCACATAAACACAAACACACACAATCACACATACAAAACACACACTGGCCTTTTTGCATTCTCCTGCCTTCAAAAACCACTTTCTCTGTCTTTCTCTGCTCCTGGTCGCCCAGCCATATAACAATATATCTATTATTCTCGGACTATTCTTTTCCTTCTCTCTGGACCTTTCCTGTGTCTTCTTTCTGCTAAAGAGCATGCTCGAAATGTCACAACCCCACTCTTTTTTTGATCTCAAACTGGGCATCAGCCAAAAACATTCACTGTGTACATCCTATTAACTTTTGTTTTCATTTTTATTTTCAATTTGCCTATCATCATCATCATCATCATCGTTTAACGTCCGCTTTCCATGCTAGCATGGGTTGGACGATTTGACTGAGGACTGGTGAAACCGGATGGCAACACCAGGCTCCAATCTAATTTGGCAGAGTTTCTACAGCTGGATGCCCTTCCTAATGCCAACCACTCAGAGAGAGTAGTGGGTGCTTTTATGTGTCACCCGCACGAAGGCCAGTCAGGCAGTACTGGCAACGGTCACGCTCAAAATGGTGTATGTTATGTGCCACCCGCACAAGAGCCAGTCCAGGGGCACTGGCAATGATCTCACTTGGTCTCACTTGGCTTGCCGGGTCTTCTCACGCACAGCACATTTCCAAAGGTCTCGGTCAGTAGTCATCGCCT
>NC_069001.1:16184570-16189659 GCF_001194135.2 Octopus bimaculoides | reverse complement strand
CCCCATAACATAGTGGTTCGGCAAAAGAGACTGATAGAATAAGTACTAGGCTTACAAAAAATAAGTCCTGGGGTCGATTTGCGCGACTAAAGGCAGTGCTCCAGCATGGCCACAGTCAAATGACTGAAACAAGTAAAAGAGTAAAAGAATATATATATATATATATACATATATATATATATATATATATATATATCATCATTATAGTCATCATTGTTTAATGCCCTCCTTCCATGCTGGCATGGATTGGACAGTTTGACAGGAGCTGGCCGCATTTAGTCAAACAAATTGACCCCAGGACTTGTTCTTTGTAAGCCTAGTACTTATTCTATCGGTCTCTTTTGCCGAACGGCTAAGTTACAGAGATGTAAACACACCAACATCAGTTGTCAAGTGATGGTGGTGGGGACAAACAGAGACACACACACACACACACACACACATACATATACAATGGGCTTCTTTCAGTTTCTATCTACCAAATCCACTCACAAGGCTTTGGTCGGCCCGAGGCTATACTAGAAGATACTTGCCCAAGGTACCGTACTGTGGGACTGAGCCCAGAACCATGTGGTTGGTAAGCAAGCTACTTACCATACAACCACTCCTGCACCTCAAAAACTAAAACATTATCAGTAGACTTTGCAAGAACAATATCTAAAGATAAAATCAGAATTCTCCATATAACCCATAATATAATGCATATAGTTTAATATTTGTTCTACTATTGATAAATGAAAATTATAAGTAATTAATTATAATTAATGAATTACAAACAATAAATGCTGCATCATCATTTTACCAGGGGTAGCAGCAGCACTTTGCTTTTTCATGCTGGCATAGATTAAATGAGAGGGATTCTTTGGGGTTTGAATAAATATCGTAACAAAACCAAACTTTGAAGGAAATATTAGCCATTTTTCATACTTTTTAGGGGTAAACAAATAGGAAATAACAGTTGCTACCCAAGGACAAAAATCGTGTTACACAGTGTAATATCCATAGACTCAGTTGGTCACACTTGAGAATTTAGCTAGAAAGTGTAATGGCAGTTGCTTCATAAAGGATCTTATGAAGGAGGTGCTTGAGGACTTTCTCCCTATGACCCTCCCAGGAATAGTGAAAGGAGAAAATGGATGAAAAGTGGATGTTGTTGCTTGGCCATAAGTCAGCTCTGATTCAGTAGATCAAAGGTACACAACGATGACCATCACAACTTTTCATATTACATTGTCCAACTATGTTAACTCTTTAGCATTTAAACTAGCCATATCCAGCCCAAATATTCTGTTTTATATTCAAACCAGCCAAATCTGATCTCTCACAACTACCCTACAATGTCATTCTAAAAATGCAGCAATCACATCATTGAATTCTCAAAACTACAAGATAATGTATGATTAATTCAGACCTTTTGATACTAACCCGGCTGAAACCACCTCTGGCTCTGTAGTACAAATATCTTGTTTTCAAAAGTTCTGTATTAAAATCTTCCACTAAACCTTAGTCACAATTTATGTTCCTAATACTAGCTTAATGACAACTAAGTTATTTTACTAAATTCTTTGTTATATTTAAAATTAATTGAAAGAAACACAGAGCATCTCAACAGAAATGTGGTAACAAAAGAGTTAAAACAAGCTTCTTACCACACAACTGTGCCTGCGCTTGCACATACTTACATAGGCATAGGGGTGGCTGGCTTTGTGACAAGACCCCGTGGTTGCTTCTCAACCATGTGATCTTGGGTTCAGTCCCACTGCATAGCAACCTAAACTTTGTGAACGGATTTGGTACATGGAAATTGAAAGAATCCTGTTGTGCGTGTGTCTGTTTTCCCCCCAACGACTGCTTAACTTGTATTGGTTTGTTGATATCCCCATCACTCAGCAGTTCAGCAAAAAGAGGCCATTAGAATAAGTATCAATAAGTACTAGGATTGACATGTTCAACTAAATCCTTCAAGTTAGTACTCCAGCATGGCCTATATCCAAATACTGAAACAAACAAAAGCTACTCTGAAAGTGATAAGTTCTTTTTTTGACAGTTGACTTATTAATTGGTTTTGCTTATCCTGATTCCATCTCCATGGCACGTGTCTTGGACAGATGTGATTTGGATGCTGCATGGCAGCTCCCTCCCTCAGTTGAGAATGTGATGAGAAAATACATGGGTTCCCCCACCCTTTACAAATATATAAGTTTTGTGTTCCTCAAAGGCAAACGAAATCATTTTTTTTTCCTGCAATGGTGAGTGGGTTACGGATATCAGTGTGGGGCAATAAATGTTAGGTAAGAGAATCTGTTTTCTTTGAATATATGATGCTGAGAGAGAGAGAAGAGAGAAAACTGGGGTGGATGTGGTTTGGTAGGTGGTGATGGTGGGGGAAGGTTTAGGAATAAGTTTTGGAAGAGAGGACACATTGAGATTCTTAGATAAGATGATATCAGCAGAAGGTTAGAAGTGAAGGTGGGGTTTTTTGTGATAAAACTAACCAGGGAACAACACTATCTGAAGGAATTAAGTAGTTTTGCAGAACCATTTAAGCTATATCAACATGGAAAAAAAATAAAGAAGAGTCTTTGATAAAAACGCTTCCATTCAGATGATACATCATTATACAGCTGATAAGAGATAAATTGTAGGTTAGAGGGTTAGTTATTTACAGACTAAAGTGTCTTGAAGATTCTAACAAGGCTGCTGCTGCTGTTGTTGTTGTAATAAGGATAGAGGATTGGCGGAACCTTTAGAGCATTGCGGGGAAAATTGCTCCAAGGTCAGTAAAGTACAAGCTAAGTATGGAGCTGATATAGTCAACTTCACCCTCTTCCCAAAATTTCAGGCCTTGTGCCTGTATAACAAATAATAATAATAATAATAATAATGATAATGCTTTCTATTGAAGGCACAAGGCCTGAAATTTGGTGGAAGGGATAGTGAGTTACATTGATACCAGTGCTCAACTGATACTCTTTTCATCGACACCCAAAAGGATGAAAGGCAAAGTTGACCTCAGCGGAATTTGAACTCAGAACATAAAGACAGACAAAATTCCGCAAAGTATTTGGCCCAGTGTGCTAACAATTCTACCAGCTCTTTAACAATGATAGACTCTCCCATCAGAGACGACATATGAGTGTTCAGCTTTTGCCAAACAGCCTGCAAAAATGATTTGCTTATAGTGCTTAAGTGTATGAGCTGTACATCAGCTCACTCCCTCTATCAAATCGACGTTCTCCTGTGTTGGTGCACTGTGTACCACACATCTAGTTTTGAAGTGATCACAGAGCAATGTGAGATAAAGTGTTTTGCTCAAGAACACAACGCACCATCTGGTCCAGGAATGGAAACCATGATCTTGCAATTGTGAGTGCAACACTAGGCCATTAATAATAATAATAATGTAGGTATTCACCTACAGCAAGGCCACTCCAATGTAAAACCTACAGCTTTCTGATCATCACAACATTCTCAGTCCATTGAGCCACTGTGGTCAGATCTCTAAAGAGTGGTATCAGATTGCACAGACAGACAGACTGTCATCTTAAAAGTACTAAGCATAGACCGGAAGAAAAGTCCTGTAGTGTCAAGAACCAATTTACATAATCACTTGAGGGTGATTTTTCTTATGATCTTTGGACAGAAAGAAACTGCTATTACACACACACACGCACGCACACACCATGGAGACTTGTTAAGGTTGTCTTTACAAATTTTCTATAGAAATTATAAAATTATAGCCAGCACTAATTTTGTTACAATGTTTTATATCTGAGACACCTGATGCAAACAACATTGAGATTGAAGATGAAAAATAAGTAATAGGTAATGACTTATAAGAATGTTTAATATACTTTGTATGGTTGCATAATGAAATACTGTCTCCCTACACATCATTACTATGAAGACTTTACTTAACTAAGTGGTGGTGGTGGTGGTGGTTGGAAGTTAGAACCTAGTAAAGCTTCACCTATTTTGTTATTATTACCATCATTATGAATAAAATAATGAAGCCTCACCTGTTTTGCTTCAAAACTATGTTCCAGCCTAACACTAAATTAAATTTCTAATTTATTTATAACAGAACAAATGTTAATGTTATCTCGAAAAAACTCTGCAATTGTGCATTCATGTGCTGTGCAACCAGTTGTGCAACATTGAAATCAATTATACTATTATACTACGCAAATGAAATTTAATGCTTTTTTATTCTCTGAGACAACTATTTTGTTCATGCTTTGATGCTGATAAATGACCAAATTTAGTGCTGTTGTGGTAAGATAGAAAGAAACAAAAAGGAAATAATACAAAAGAAGGTGCTTATTGTGGCCACTTTGGTATGGAATGAACCTAACAGGGAATGGTAATCTGATAAATAATATTAAGCAGGGGATAAAAAAAAGGGTTGAATAATCTATGTATCAATAAATTTGCTTGTAGCTACACACACAGAAACACACAGACACACACACAACTCTATATATATGGTGATGATGATGATACATAATATATATATATACATATACATGCACATATGCACAGAAACACACACACACACATACATACAGATATACACACATGTGCAGATGCACACACATTATCTTTGATAGCATAAAAGGCAGAGAAACATAATAGATATACCTGAATTTCAGTAGTGCATCTTAAGAGTGAAAATTTATAGTGTTTTAATGCATGTAATATTTTAAACAATCTAACACAAAACAATATTGTACAATAATAATGCTTAAGTGAATATTATTATTACCATTACAGAATCAGGCTAGGTACAAGAGGTCAGCTGGGTTAAAATTAGTCTATAGTTGTGAGTGTCAGGAACAAAATTAATTTATGGGGAGACCAATGTTGCATATAGGACCCAAGGTCATTTTTGTTTTACACATCTGAAAAAAGGGTATTTAATATACCATCAAATATATACATATATAGTTTACAGTTCTGTTGTAGGTAGAATTAAGAAAAAAGGTATTCTATCAGTGAGAGATAAATATATTTTAATATACACAATTTATAAAAGAGCTACTAACAGTTTCATGCTTTAGAGTTACAAAGAATTGGCAGATTTATTTAA
>NC_069001.1:16172132-16177820 GCF_001194135.2 Octopus bimaculoides | reverse complement strand
GGCACCCACTACACTCTCTGAGTGGTTGGCGTTAGGAAGGGCATCCAGCTGTAGAAACTGTCAAATTAGATTGGAGCCTGGTGTAGCCATCCGGTTGCACCAGTCCTCAGTCAAATCGTCCAACCCATGCTAGCATGGAAAGTGGATGTTAAACGATGATGATGATGATGATGATGATATATATATATATATATATATGTATAGTTGACGAGTTAAGAAATAATTAAGATCCACTTGAATTAGGTACTTAAGTTGAGGTACTAAGTCTGTCCAGTATTATCTGTTTGGCTCGAAGTTAAGTAAATAAAAAGCATATAAGTTACAAGGGTACATTACGGCTGTTTCAAGTGGCTCCATTTAATCGATCAATGCAAGCATTACAACAATTTGAAATAACCCGCTTTCCTCGGATGCATAAGCCCATATAGGTTTTCAACATGCAGGATACTCCATTACAATTTTTTTAGGAAATTTTTCATCAGAACTAGAGAATAAAAGAATTACATGCTTATTTCTATTATTGTAGCAGAATAATACAATATATAAATGCACATGTACATATTATGCACATGTATTGTAAAAAACTATAATCCAAATATATATCTATAGTTAAGCATATAAAAATATTTAGCCACTCTTAATAGGAGTGATGTCATTGCATAGTTGTGTTGTTGTATGTAAAACAGGCAAATAACAAGATTAAAGTAGTTTTAAAATTTTAATTGAAAAAATAAACCATAAGCTTCATGGTTTAAAAAGAGCTGTTGTAATAAAAGGAAACTCATAAAAGAAAATCATAAACCAGAAATCACTCTTCCTTGGTTACTTGAGAATTCAGTAGTAGATTCACCCACTTGCACCTGGTAACTATCATACTGGCAATATCACTAAATATGCACTGCAAAAGTGTGACCTTTAAATGGATAGAGATGTCTGTACTGAAAATCTTTGGATATACTCTTAAAATATTAGCAAATTTATCTTATGTATGTATATATATATATATATATATATATATATATATATATATATATATATATGTGCATCTAATGTGCAGGGTAGTTTATAAGACTAACTTTTAATAACAAAGAATGTGCATTGTATGCTGTGAAATATGATAACTTCAAGCAAATATATTTACACTATTATTTAAAAGTGTTGTACCATATTTTAATGTGCATAAAGAACTCCCTAACTTTTGGGGCTTAAAATTTGGAAAAAAGGTTTTGTAAGAGATTATGGTACTATTCATGTGTAAGAAAGTCCCATATGTCGTCTTTAACCTAATTTTTGACAAAAAAGAGTTCCTTATACACATTAAAGTATGGTACTTCTTAGTTTTTGATAAAACCTGTCTCTAGGTGAATGCACTACTGTGTTCACTGCTATGTCTGCTGTGTAATTGAACAGGTGATCTGAGTTTGGTATTCGTAGAAAGCAGCCAGACTAAGAGAAGGGTTACATTGAACATAAACTCTCACTGTTAGTAAGTGTGTGTATGTGAGGAGATGAAGGTTAAGAGAGTCAACTCCACTTGTAAATAAGGTTAGAGGAGGACTTGCGGCCTGCCATCTCCATTTATCTTTAAGAAAGCCTAAAGATGCAATGAATGGGTTGTGTGTGAGGCTCTTCAACCTTCAGCTATGAACATGGGGATACTTATCCATTGATGACACATTAATGAATGTTGTCCTCATCAATATTGGAAGACACTTGTTCAATGTGTCCAAGATATTGTACCACAGGGTTGAACCCAGAACCTTGTGATTGCACAACAAACCCCTTAACTGCCCAGTAATGCATCATCATCATCGTTTAATGTCCGTTTTTCATGCTGGCATGGGTTGGACGGTTCAACTGGAAACTGGCAAGCCAGGAGGCTGCACCAGGCTCCAGTCTGATCTGGCAGTGTTTCTACAGCTGGATGCCCTTCCTAATGCCAACCACTCTGAGAACGTAGTGGCCAGCAGCACAGAAGCCAGTCAGGTGGTACTGGCGTCAGTCATGTTCAGATGGTGCTTTTTAAATGCTACCGGCACAGGAGCCAGTCAGGGCAGCGGGGCTGGTATTGACCACGTCTAGATGGTGCTTTTTATGTGCCACCAGCACGGGGAGCCAGTCAGGCAGCACTGGCAATGATCCATGCATGAATGGCGCTTATTGCATGCCATCAACATGAGAGCCAGTCAGGCAGCACTGGTGTCAGGCAGCACTGGCGTCAGGCAGCACTGGCATCGGCCACAACTACATAATCTCCTTGCAACGTTTTGATACTAAATTACTCCTCTTTCACTGCAATTATAAAACATTCTGTTTTAAAATGTTGGTACATCTGTCAAAACAGTATGCGGTGTTTAAATTGGGGTTCATTATGTCAGTTCCAGTAGAAATGTCTTTATATTATATTATCTCTATATATTATCTCTATAACTACCACAGTTATCCAATCTCTTTGCAATGAGGAATACAGTCCAGAATATTTAGTCTGATTTTTGGGCCATACACAGTTTTATCATTGTTTTACAAAATTAACTTAAACTAGAATCATTTAACCTTAATGGCAAACATCATTTCCTTCTAATATTTTGTACTAAATCACTGGTGTTCTTTAAAAGTTATTAGACATTTTGTTTCTATTTTAATACCCAGACTTGACAGTGTGATATCTAAATTCCTGCCCATTCTAACAATTCCTTAGAAGAAACTTCCTTTACAAATGTTTTTATAGTCAGGCTTCTGTCTGATGTTATTGTTACCTTAGTTTTTGCAGTTTTTATTCTTTTTTCTTTAATATCTCTTTATCTTACCTGGACAATTATGTCAACATTATTGCTGTCAACTATAATGTCAGAATTGTTTTCATTGCTAAGTGTATTTTTTCCCTGCTCCGTGTCTGAGAGAATACAACTTTGTATCACAGTTACTTTATTATTCATTGTTCAACTGAGAATCAAGGGTTTTGTTAAGAACATTCATGGTTCATAAAAAATGTTGAAGGTTACCAAAAATATTCACTGGGAAGCACACATACAAACGTCTTTATAATTAAGCTTTCATTCAGTGGGTTTTGTTACCTGAGTTAATGCTGTTTACATTTTGTTTTGCTTTAGTATATATTCATCTTAGTACGATTACATCAACGTTATTTTTTACTTAAAGTTAACCCAGGATGTTCAAGGTCAATGATAATGTTCAGGGTTAGCAAAAATATTTAAGGGGAACAAAAATGTAGGGGCTTAAACGATGTCTGAGAATGCCCTGTCAATGTCTACAGTTCATAGTATTGCTATTCTGTGGAACATATCTACGTCTATCTTAGAAGCAATTAATCAATGTCTCTATAGAATTAGCTACATATCAATCAATCCAGTCACAAAGAGAATGGTAGATACATTCCTGGGCTGCTGTACATATTTTTAGTTCCACAGAGTCAATTCTACAGTTTTCAGGTCATGTCTACACAACATTACTGCCATTTCGTAGTGCCATGTTAGTAATTAATACAGTTAATGTAATTAAAGCAGTGATCTGGCAGAATCATTAACATGCTGGGAAAAATGCCCAGCAGCATTTCATCCGTCTTTACGTTCTGAGTTCAAATTCTGCTGAGTTCAGCATTGCCTTTCATTCTTTTGAGGGTCAATAAAATAAGTTCCACTTGAGCACTGGGGTTGATGTAATCAACCTATCCCTTCCCCGAAATTGCTGACCTTGTGCCAAAAATCTTGAAAGTAATATAACTAATATAATTAATGTGCTAAAGCTCCTCTTGTTTAGATGCTACGCTTTCATACTAATTAGTTGGTTGGTCAGAATGCGAAAGTCACATGATATCATCCCATTGACATTTGTCACACTTTCTAACATTAAGCATGGTGCCACTAGGTGTACTGGGGTTGGGGAGGGTTTGGTAAATTAAATATCAATTTCAGTATTTAACTCGTACTTTATGCATAATAGCCTTTACTTCAGCTCTTTACATTCCGAGTTCAAATTATGCCGAGTTTGATTTTGTCTTTTCAGAGTTGATAAGATAAATACCAGTTCAGCCCTGGGGTTGATGTAATTGACTTACCTCCTCCCCTGAAATTGCTGGCCTTGTGCCAAAATTTGAAATCATTATATTGACTTCTGAAAAAGTAGAATAGGTAAAACAAGAACCAGTTGGGATTTGAAATCAGAATATGCAAGAACAAAACTCATTATTATTATTATTATTATTATTATTATTATTACTATTATTATTGTTGTTGTTGTTGTTGTTGTTAATTTCATTATTATCATTATTGAATGAGAGAGCAATGCATGCCATCAAAGTGACACTGGGGTAAAATATACGAAGCCCATTATACCCATCATGACTACCCATCTGATAAGGGTACACCAGGCACATCCACCACAACCATATGTGCACGACATGGTGATCTCATATCAAGACAAACAGCACATGACCTTGCAGGTGGGACCCAGTTAGAATTTTCTTCAGGTTGAGTAGCCCATGCCGCTCAAAAGGTTCCTGAATGAGGGTTGTTTAAGAATGACAAACAAAATATCCATGTTTCCAGAGGTGAATTATTCAAACCCCAAAGAATTCCTCTTAACACATGGCTATGATGTTCCCCCACTGCTTCTGCTCATGATCAGAGATGCACATACCGTCAACCACTAAGGGACATTGTTGCGATTTTGCTTTGTCTATTTCTTTTCTGTTTAGCTAAACCCAATATTTGCCATGAAGGGGCTTTTCTTGCCATCGTTTTATCATGATCCAGTTTTAGTTTCGATTTCAGTTGTAAAACAACTTTTGTTGTTTCTTCTTTTTCTTCATAGTTGTTAGGTAGTATGACTTCTTTTTTTAATCTGTCAGCTTCCTTAAAGACAGAAAAGTTTTTTTTATTTTGTTCATGTTTATTATTATTATTTTATTATTATTACTATTATTATTATTATTATTATTATTATTATTATGTGAAACAGAATCTCACACAAAAAATTACTCTTCCAAATCCTTTCTTGTTCAACTTGCCACAAATCACCAAGTGCTCTAAACATGTGTTCACCTTGCCATATGTACAATGATGACTACCTGATGTAGTATAATATTGTTATTTACCAAAAGATCAAGTTCACCCATACACTGCACTGCATTCATGAGCAGGCTGCACCAGCTCATTGGGGCATTGTTTTAAAAGTTCAGTTCCTTTTTTGACTGATATTGTATTTGTATATATGTATGCAAGTATCTGTGTGTATGTGTCTATACATATGTGATGTGATGTGTGTGTGTGTGTGTGAACTGGAGCAATGTAAAATAAAGTGTCTTGCTCAAGAACACAACACGCAGCCCGGTCTGGGATTCCAACTCACAACCTCGCAATCGTAAGTTCGATGATCTAACCACTAAGCCATGCGCCTTCACATATATATATATATATTTGTATATATATATATCATCATAAATATACAGGGATTAGCATTGAGTTGCTTCTCCAACATACTGAAAATTTAGAAATAGCAGTCAAAGAACTAAAATTTTCAGTATGTTGGAGAAGCAACTCAATGCTAATCCCTGTATATTTATGATGATAAATGGTTTTACCGATAAAGGTTTTTTCATATTGAACTACTTGGCAAAATTGTTAATTATTAATTCTATTATTAATTGACGGTTCCCTGCCCTTATTCTTG
>NC_069001.1:16170373-16172049 GCF_001194135.2 Octopus bimaculoides | reverse complement strand
TGTATATGTTATATATATATATATATATATATATATATATATTGTTTTCGCCAAGCTAACATGGCAGTCCAGGAAAATAGGATGAATGCTGCCGTTGATTAGCTCCAAGAGGCCATCAAACCAACAAGAAGCTGCTGACCTCCCCTGTTCGAAGGTTATAATGGACACAAGTTTGTGTGTCACATAGCTAGCTAGATGCGATGGCCTCTTGGAGCTAATCAATGGCAGCATTTGTCCTATTTTCCTGGACTGCCATGTTAGCTTGACGATAACTATTAATATCCAGTACTGCTGCCGTAGTCTCCTTTAGAGAGATTTAGAAATATTAATATTTCTATATATATATAGGAAATTCCTTACATGTATATATAACATGTAAATCTTTGTAATTCCTATTAGCAAATGAAACACATGAAATGAAGAATAAATAATACCAAAAAATTTCCATTTTCTTTTATATTTATATATATATATATAATATATATATGCTAAGTCACTGATATTATAAACAATAATATCCTCATATATATTTAGATAATTTTTATTCACTTCACTCACCTTTTTTAAATTTGCTGCGGCATTAAAAATGGTCATTGTGCACGTTGGTGAGATGAATAATCTCTATAACTCTGGGGACAGTAAGACTCACTGAAGATGAAACTAAGAGTTCTTCTGAAAGTTCAAAATCACAGTGATATGGGTACGTCTGGCTTTTCCAATTTTCAATTATTTTCATAATTGGTATGGGATTTTAGGAATTTTATTCATTTGCCTGCTTTGTGTTTAAGTGAATATTTGTGGTTTGGTCATTTTGACTGCTATATTTAGCATGCCGGTACTACTTGTTAGTACCCTTAATTATTAATTGATAATTTTTTTACCATTATGGGTTTTTTACACTGATATCATTATAAGCCACTGATATTATAAACATGAGAGAAAGAAAATGAAATTGACAAGATACTTTATTCATTACAATCATTTCAATCCTGTTGTTTGTACAGTGTCTCATCTGTGAGGTATTGGTGCATGATGGGCTGAGACAATTGTAGGGAATAAAGAGTCTTGTGAATTTCATTCTCTTTCTCTCATAGTTTTATAAACTCTACTGACACAAACGAATTTCTGAAGTAAATCCAGTGGAATATACATCAAGACGGTAGTTGACATCAGGTAGCCAAATACTGTGAACAGGCTTTAAACAGCACATTACAAGGTGTATACCTGAATAGAAAATCACTTACACACACACACGCATGCATGCGTGTGAGACCTCCCTATAGACTATATTTCTGCATTCATACATCCCAGTGTGTGTCTATAACTAACTACTCTGTTGACTTGATGATGGATGTAGTTTTATAATTAATTGCAACATCTTATACAAGTGGCAGCAGTACTGCCACTACCTCATTTGCATAAGATGAGCACATTCTACTTAATTATAATTAGATTATGTCAGAAGTGAGAGAGAGAGAGATGATATACAGTTTAATATATCATTGCTGCTTAGTGTTGACTTATGTTTAGAAGAAAGATAGAGGTAACCTTCACAAAGTTTTCAACATGGAGGATATTCACAATATACACTTCAATGTGTAAATGTTTGTATACGTGAAGTCTCTCACTCATATGTATATATATATATATATATATATGTATATGTATATATATAT
>NC_069001.1:16159707-16166502 GCF_001194135.2 Octopus bimaculoides | reverse complement strand
TGTGTGTGTGTGTGTGTGTGTGTGTGTTAGAGTCTAAGTTTGTCCCCCCCATCATCTGAATTTTTTGCTTAAATCCCAGCAACAGACCCTTAAATGTGTTTATAGGGAGCAAGGTATTGAAAAACAGTACATCAGAGTGGCAAAGAAATTAAGAAGATATTAGGTGGTCATGAGATGTGCTAAAAATAACAGTTAAATAAGTCTTAAATCATACAAAGAAATTTTTTTCTTTGTTTTTTTTCCATAATTGTATGAATTTTGTGCTGAACACAAATTTGCAAAAGTTTTCTGAAATATTTCACAAAATAGAAGGTACAAGAGTTTATATGGGGTGTTTAAAGCAGAACTCCATCAAGGTGCCTCTGTAATTGCAAGCAAACATAAGCACTTTGTCAGTTCTACAACTCCTTCACTCAGCAAAACATCCATGATTTGACTGGTAGAGGAAGAGTAGGCTGCACCAGCACTTAGCTGATTCCATGGCCAACAGCACAATGCATTCCCTGGTCCAAAAATCAAACTTAAGATCTTAGGATTGTGAGTGCAACCCGCTAACCAGCAGGCCACACACACACACATTACTGGCGTCTCGCCTTACCGAGAAGCCAGGTGATGCCTGTGAGGGTGCTTGACTGTTCCAATGCCTTAGCCTCGTCATCGCCCATAGTAATGCTGCAAGCATGTTGGCATGCTTCAGCAGGTTCCATTGAACCTCGTGGTACGTGACCAGTTGAAGCACTTAGTGTTGAAATGATGTTTCTTCTTTCTTTCTTTCTTCCTCTTTTCCCTCTTGTTTTTCTTTTTTCTTTCTTTCTTCAATCGTGTTTGTGTCTTCTTTGGTTTTAGATTCATATTTTAGTGTGGTTTTGGATTATAATGTGTCTTATACATACACATTATATACGTAATTATTAAATTATCTAAATCCAGTAAAAAGAAACAATAAAAATAGATTTCCCAACCACTGATTCTGGGTTCAATCCCACTGCATGGCGCCTTTGGCAAATGTCTTCTAATATAGCTTGAAGCAGACCAAACTCTTCTGAGTGGATTTTGTTGACAGAAACTGAAAGAAGCTCATTGTGTATATATATATGTATATATATATATCTATGTGTGTGTGTGTGTGTGTTTGAGTCTGTTTGTTCCCCCCTCATCACTTGACAACTGGTGCCAGTATGTTTGCATCCCTGTAACTAAGTGGTTCGGCAAAACAGAACGATAGAATAAGTACCAGGCTTTAAAAAAAATAAGTACTGGCATCAATCCATTGGACTAAAAAAAAAATTCAAGGCAGTGCTCCAGCATGGCCGCAGTCTAATGACTGAAACAAGTAATGGATAAAAGATATTTACACTTACATACATGTATATATGTTCAGAAATGCCTTCTTAAATGTGTGTGTGTGTGTGTATAAAGTGTACTGGAAAGTGCTAGCAGGATGAGGGTTAGGGATAAGTTTAGGGGGCTCCCCATCACCTCAAGAAGTTAAAAGTTCTAGCCTGTTCTTTTTTCTTTTTTGTTTAATATTGGAGAAACCATTAAGCTCCTAGGTCCTCAGCAATAATGGTTTCCCTGAGAAACCTTATATAAGTTTTTTACTTATATATTTTGCTTTTAATAATTATGTAATTTGAAGAAAGGAACCATATTTTTATTCCTTTATTGCCCACAGGGGGCTAAACATAGAGGGAACACACAAGGACAGACAAAGGGATTAAGTTGATTACATCGACCTCAGTGCATAACTGGTACTTATTTAATCAACCCTGAAAGAATGAAAGGCAAAGTCAACGTCGGCAGAATTTGAACTCAGAATGTAACAGCAGACGAAATATCACTAAGCATTTTGCCCAGCATGCTGATGATTCTGCCAGCTCACCACCCTCGAAAGGAACCATATTATATGCATCATTAATTTTTATAGTTTTTCTTTTCTGTATGTTTATCAATAACATTTATTGTCTACACTATATACATATACACATATATATATATATATATATATATATATATATATATACACACATGTATATGTACAGTCAATTCAATGAACAAACAATTAAAAAAAAATGACAAAAGAAAAAAGAATAAGATGAAGACATGAACAAGAATTATATTAGCTTGACTCTTGGTGAAAGGGAGTGTTTTTAATGTTTCAAGCATAGCTCTTTGCCAGAAAGGAGAAAGGGAAAAATTCACTCATACACACACATACATACACACACACACACACACACATGTATAGTTACAAAAATCATCATTAGAATGTATGTATATATATATATACATACATGCACATGTATATACACACACACACACACACACACACACACACACACATATATAGTGTGTGTGTGTGTATGTGTTTTTTAACATGCTTGTATTTTCACATAAGTATGTATGTGTATATATGTGTGTGTGTGTGTGTGTGTGTGTGTGTGTGCATTAATCTTTACAATTCATAGATATTTCCTCCTCTCTGTATTTCCATTTCTTCCCTCATGGCATGGTGGCATATCACTGCTGCCTTCTTCTTCTTCTTCTCTGTTCTTTAGCAACACTATCTCTCGCAAGGACAAACCCACCGCCCACAACCACGCATACCATGTGTACAACCTGTCTGCATATTTCTCTCATACTATCATAGAGGGTTTTCTTTATTTTTCTTTTCTTCCGATGTTTTATGCATTTCGCCACCCACCCCCTACCACCAGCTGCCCACCTGTGAAAAGAAACTATAACAACAGCAACAACACTACAACAGTTAACAACAGTAAAATGGAAGAGTTAGTATCATCGTCTATCAGAATTGATAAAGGAAAACTTGTGTGACAACTTTGTATTTCTTTTCATTCTGCATATCTGTATGTCTCTTTCATCCTTCTCTCTCTCTCTATATATATATATATATATATATATATATCATCATCGTTTAATCTCCGCTTTCCATGCTGGCATGGGTTGGATGGTTTGACTGAAGACTGGTGAGCCAGATGGCTGCACCAGGCTCCAATCTGATCTAGCAGAGTTTCTACAGCTGGATGCCCTTCCTAATGCCAACCACTCCGAGAGTGTAGTGGGTGCTTTTACGTGTAACCTGCACAGGAGCCAGTCCAGCGGCACTGGCAACGCCCTCGCTCAAAAGGCGACACTGGTAATGATCACACTTAAATGGTGCTTTTTACGTTGCCCAGTCAGCGGCCCTGGCAATATATATATATATATATATATATATCCACACATATTATATAATGATAGATAATGAAATACATTCAAATGTATGTGTACCTATATATCTTTGTATTTCTATGCACGTGTGTGTGTGTATATAGATATATGTATGTTTATATATCTGTATGTATGTACATGTATTCATCTATCTATCTATCTATCTATCTATCTATCTATCTATCTCTCGATATATATATATACATATTGTTTGTGTATACACACACACACAAACACACACATGCACATATATATACCACATACTCAGAAAAATATTTCATACATACACTAACTCACACAAAATGCATCTGTGTTATATTTTAAATACCCAGTTTAAACTATTTTGTGAATGTGTTTTCATTTTTCCATATAGAGTCTTGTAGTTAGGAACACTGAAGTTCTCAAGTACATTGCCATCAATGTTTCCTCATGATGAGTGTCTTTGCCCCATCACCAGGACAGGAACCGTCGTTTACTTCCTTGTTGCCTCTTTTATAGCGAATGGCTTTAGTTCCTATGGACTTTACCATGAGAATTTGACTGACATTGTTGCATGTCACCAGCTGCATATTTATCCAGTGTGTATATTGTGTATATAGTGTATATGTGTGTATTTATGTGTTATTTAGCATAGTGATATGAATTCTAGTTCTATAATTAATTTCCTATTTTTGTGTGGAATTTTATGTAGTATGAACGTGTTGTCTATTAATGTTTTTCTATCTGGTTTGTTGCTTATTGTGCAGTGGACTGTGTTGTATTTGTTTCTTCTTTTTTTTTTTGAAAATGCCTGATAAACCTACAAAAGAGTGTATGATGAGTGTATATACATTTATAATGCATATATAAAATGTGTGTTTACAAATATATGTGTGTATATGTGTATATGTGCGTGTGTGTGTGTGTGTGTATGTGTATTTATTTAATAACATTTTGATTCAGCTTCTCATTACATAAACTTTCATAAACATAGAATACATTCACCTCATCAGATGTTTGTGGAGGAGTGTGGAGAATTGAAAAGCAATTTAAAATGGCATCTAGCTATGTAGGCCTTCATTTGTCAGTTCAGGTCACATGGTTGTTTATGCTATCAAGTAACATCAATTACTTTATTGTTAGGTCCACGTAGTGCAGACATGATGCTGGCTTCTCTTTGCCAGTCCTCTGCAGGATTATATTCAGCAACACCAGTTGTTTACATTGGATACTGCACATGGTAAGGTAGACAAGATATTAGCATCAGCCGGTCAATTTGACATCATTCTGTAGAGCTTGGTACTCTAGCTACAACGTATGTATGTATGTATGTATGTGTGTGTGTGTGTGTGTGTGTGTGTGTGTGTGTATGTATGTATGTATGTATGTATGTATTTCTTTACTACCCACAAGGGGTTACACACAGAGGGGACAAACAAAGACAGACAAACGGATTAAGTCGATTATATCGACCCCAGTGCGTAACTGGTACTTATTTAATCGACCCCGAAAGGATGAAAGGCAAAGTCGACCTCGGCGGAATTCGAACTCAGAACGTAGCGGCAGACGAAATACCGCTAAGCATTTCGCCCGGCGTGCTAACGTTTCTGCCAGCTCGTCGCCTATGTATGTATGTATGTATGTATGTCTGGTTGAGTCAATATGTTTTTTTATATTTCAAGCTTTAATTAACAATTAATTTAGTTAATTATTAAGTTCAAACAAATTACATTGAAAAAGCATTTATGCATCAAAATATATCCCATCATGCTCCATTGTCTGGTGCCATCATTGTGTTTAAAGCTCAATTCCATGACTAGCTTAGAGGCAAGAAACTCCCCTCACCTGTTTTGGATCTCATCCACATTGTTGTGCAAGAAATGTGTTACCGCTCAGAAAAGGTAGTAATCTGATGGTGCAAGGTCTGGAGTGTAGGCTGTTTTCCAGCTCTTCAAGTTCTTCAAGTTAGCACCTGGTCACATTGGCAGTGTGTGCCCAAGTGTTGTCATGCTGTAAGAGTGTACATCCATGATTGATCAATGGTGATGATGGTGGATTTTTAAAGCATCATACACTCACAGCAGTTGTAAAGTATAAGGATTAGAGTTCACAGCGTGACCACCTGGAACAAGCTCAAAGAAAGTGGGGAAAGCAAGGGTGTGGTGTGGGTGTATATATATGTATATATACATATATATATGTATATATATATATAGAAGCAATATATGAGTATATGCATATATATGTACATGTATGTACATACCTTCATCTACATGTACATATAGATACATAACTGGGTACATGACGTGGCAAAAGAACATGGACAAAATGATAAACAAGGTACAACAAACAAGCAGGCCACACACACATGCAGGCATACTTCCACATACTCATGTATTTATACACAGATTGTACACACACACACACACACATATATATATATATATATATATATATATATATATATATATAAATAAACTTAGATAAACTTAGATATGTTTCGACCAAAGATTGGTCCAGGCCATGTCTAACTTAATAGCACCACCTGATAGGATTATTTAAATCCTTTTTAAGTCATCGCCCTCGTATGCAAAAGCACCGTAGTCTGGTACTATCAAAGAGATTGATATGCAAGATCTTGTCCAACTATACTTTTAACACATCTTAGTCAAAGCAGGACAGTCTTCCACCCCTGCTTTTATTCTGTACAAGATTTTAGTGTTCATGACTCAGCATATACAGGTGGGCCAAAACTCTCACACCAAAACATTTGACATTTATGAAGTGATTTTGAAATGTGCAATATATATTGAGTTTTAATGCTGGTGCATGACTTTTGGCCTACTCTGTACCTTACAGTCTGTCTCGAATAGATGAACTCCTTTACCTCAATTTCATCACTTTACAGCATTGTTTAACCTTACTGATGTGACCCCAGCATGGTTGCAATCGAAATATTGGTAAAAATGTGGAATGAAATACAATATAGAAGTATCACGTTTAATTTTGTTTATTTATATTATAATTGTAACAATTATGATAATTACCTAATGATATTTACAAATATGCTTGACTTGACTATATTTTTAGTTACATCCTGACTCCTGCTTTACTTTAAATACACGTGGACATTTACACACACACACACACACACACATTTATATACATACACACATGCTGACATGTATATATAAATGCATATATATATTAAATTCAAATTACGACAAACGTAAACAAACAAACAAAGTTTGCTTTTAGAAGCGTTGAGATGTCTTAGAAAGTTAAAGAAGTGATTTTAAATTCTCAATCGCAGAATAATGCTAATAATATAGCCTGAACAGGATAAACTATCCCTATTTGAATTTAATATATGAGAGCGTCTCATAAATCGAGATTTATATATCTTAAATTTACAGAGGAATTAGTAGTGGGTAGTTTAGCTTAATCAGTCAAAGCATCGTGACGCGTAATCACGGGGATGTGAGTTCGAGTCCACAGCTAGCCACCTACACTTTTCTCTGCAAAATAGGGGTAGTTTATCCTGTTCAGGCTATATTATTAGCATATATATATATTTATATATAT
>NC_069001.1:16156528-16159021 GCF_001194135.2 Octopus bimaculoides | reverse complement strand
TATATATATATATATATATATATATGCATATATATACATATATATGTGTGCATATATATGCATATATTAAGCATATATGCATATCATCATTATCATCATCATCGTTTAACGTCTGCTTTCCATGCTGGCATGGGTTGGAGAGTTTGACTGAGGACTGGCGAGCCAGAAAGCTTTACCAGGCTTCAATCTGATCTGGCAAGATTTCTACAGCTGGATGCCCTTCCTAACGCGAATGACTCCAAGAGTGTAGTGGGTGCTTTTCATGTACTACCGGCACAAGGACCAGTCAGGCTATACTGGCATCAACGACGCTTAAATGGTGCTTTTTACGTGCCACTGGCATGGGAGCCACTCAGGCCGCACTGGCAATGGCCATGACAATGACGTCATTTGACTCAACAGGTCTTCACAAGTACAGTTTATTGCCCAATGCATATATGTGTGTGTGTGTGTGTGTGTGTGTGTGTGTGTGCATATATATATGTCAGACAATTTCTGAAACTACACTACCCCTAACATCTGGCCACTTAACTCCCCACACTGCAACCTCCTTGGTTATTATGCATGGGGTGCAGTTGAGCGAGAGACCAACAAAACTCCTAACATCAAAGATGAACTGAAGGCAAGGATTATGGCAGCATAAGAGAATGAGATGCTGTAACATCACAAAGTTTGCTCCATCTTGGTGGTCTTCCTTTCCCCTCATTTTTCATGTGATATCTTTTTATCACTTTCATCCTCTTTCTCTTCCATGTTTACTTTAACTCCCACTCTTACTCAGCCTCTCACTTCTTAGAATCCTCCCTCTCTCTAGTTCTCTCACGCTTTCTCTCTCTGTCACTTCACTAATTCAACTATTTCTGCCTCTCACTTTTTTCTCTCCATCTTTCTCTCTCTTTCTCCACCTTTTTCCTTTCATCATTACCAGCATCAATGCCACCACTACTAGACCCACAAACTGCTTATTTCTTATTTAGAATTACTTCCCTTAGTGATACACAAATGCTAGGTAGGAATGTACTATTGTATTAATAAATGTGTGTATGTATATATATGTGTGTATGTGTATGTATGTATGTTGGGGGTGGGGCAGTATTTCGCTTAGGCATTGCAAGGTTAATAACCTGGAGTAGAACTCAATATGCATATGCTTGAGAACAAAACAAGTACAGAGCAGCAATAAGAAAATGAGATGACAAAGGAATAAATGATTATCTTATGAACTTCATTAGCTTACAGCTGTTTCTGCTATAAGATGCAGTAGACTCATGTTTGAGTGCCTGTGTAATACCTTATAGCTTCAATAGAGCCTTGAATATGAAGTGCAATTTGTAAGAGAAAAGAAGTACATTGATGCATATATATATATATATATATATATATATATATAGGAAAAATCATTAACTATGAGAAAGCAAACACCTATGTGGGGGACAAAAACAAAGGGCTTCTCCTATATATGCATAGATATAATTCTTTTCCCAAATAAATTGCACTCCTGTTCAAGGCTTTGATGAAGCTATATGGTGTTATTCAGGCACTCAACTATGAATCCGCTGTATCTTATAGCAGAAACAACTGTAAGCTAATGGAGTTGATAAGATAATCATTTATTGCTTTATCTCATTTTCTCATATGTATATATTGATTGATTGATTGATAAATAGAAAGATTGATAGATGTGATTGTGTATATTTATACATGTATGCATATATGTGTGTGTATGTATATATGAGTATATATAGATGTTTGCTTATATGTGTCTGTATGAATCTGTCTATCTATCTATCTCTCTCATTATTTATCTATCTGTCTGTCTGTCTGTCTATCTATCTATCTATCTATCTAAGATGCTGACATCGTAAGAATTTAGAATTTATGTGTGTGTGTGTATATATATATACACACACACATACATACACACACTCTTGCAAACATATATCTATACACTCGGCTGTAAAACAAAGTTTACAGATCCAATGTACATGTTACTGATACTCCAGGAAGTAGGGTGTTCTTTTTGTTTTTGCTTCTCTCTGTATTCTTCTTTGTATTGCATTTGGTGAGTTTTGTTGATTCTTTTGTGATTGTAATCAAATATCATCAGATGTGGTTAGCATCAAGACAGGATTTACTGCAGAAATCTCACCTCATAAAATATGTATGTTGCTATGTTGTTCTGCATTCGTTTACTATAATTAATTTATATTTTATGAGAATGAAAATAAATAAAAAATATATAAAATTTGTACAATGGCTTTAGTTGTATTTATCTTTATTTCTCTGCTTGTTTCTGTTGCTTTTTCTTGTTGCTGTTATATTTTGAGGATTGCTTTCCTTCTGTACTCTACTGTTGTACTTCCTCCGCTTTTTAGTGGTTTAGCACTTTTGAGAATGTTCTTAGCTCTTAAAGAACATGTTGAATATACATACATACAAATATGTGTGGGGGGTATATATATATATATATATATATATATATACACACACATA
>NC_069001.1:16146822-16156382 GCF_001194135.2 Octopus bimaculoides | reverse complement strand
TATATATATATATATATATATATATATACACGCATATATATAAAATTAAATACACAACCAAAAGAGCTACTAATGGTTTCATGCCATGATGATAATTGAACAGGTTTTGCTGGCCAAAATTTCTAAGTCGCTGTCAATAGCATTCTTGTTTAAGTAGAAGAAATTTGTACTTGACAAAAGTATAAAGTAACACATCAGATTAATGTAAAATTGTTTTTATTATAACTGAACATAAAAACAACCATTAATGTCTATATAATTGTTAGCCTTGTGAGTGGATTTGGCAGACAGAAACTGAAAGAAGCCTGCCATGTGTGTGTGTGTGTCTGTAAATGTCCACCACTACTTGACAACCGGTGTTAGTGTGTTTGCAACCATCCTAACTTTGCAGTTCGTCATAAGTAACCGATAGAATAAGTAATAGACTTTAAAAAATGGAAATACTAAGGTTGATTTGTTTGACTAAAATTCTTCACGGTGGTGCCCCAGCATGGCTGCAGTCTGAATGACTGAAATAAGTAAAAGATAAAAAAATATATACATATGCATATATATATAAATATATATGTAAATATATAAATATATATGTATGTATGTATGTATGTATACACACACACACGTACACACACACACACACACACACACACACACACACACACACACACACACACACACACATGTAACCTTTTCAGCACACTTATAGTGATAATTGTTGTTGTGATTTTGATAACCATTATTATTTCAAGTTACACAAGACCAGTGATTTTTATGGGAAGGGAGTAATTTAATTACACATCAACCCCAGTATTTGACTGGTACTTTATAATTATAATAATGATAACAGATAGACAAGGCTGGCATTCGTGTGTTCACAGACTTACATATGTACAGTCATACTAACACCCTCACATGCATACATGCAAGCGCACACTCATATGTGCAGGGAGAGAAAGAGAGATGATGAATAGATAGATAAATAAAGAGAGAGAGAGAGAGAGAGAGAGAGAGAGAGAGTGAGCAGTCCTGTGTAATGAACCATAGTACTGTGTAGTAAACTAAAGCCACCTGAGCAATATGTAAACTCTCTCTCTCTCTCTTCTTCTAACCTTTTACTTGTGTTTTGCACTCGGCTCAGTTTTCACTCTAAAAAGTCAACACACAACTTTCGGCATTCTTCTCCCACTCTGTGTCTGTCTGCCTGTTCTCTCTTTCTCTCCTCTTTCAGTTTCTCTCTCTTTCACCACTTCTCTTTCTGCCTCTCTCCCTCTGTCTGTTACTCTTGCTTGTTTCTCTCTGTCTCTTTCCTTCTGTCTGTTTCTCTTCTTTCTTTACCGCTGGCTCTCCCTCCTACTTTCCACCACTTCGTTTATCTGCCACCACCACCGCAGCTCCTGCTACCAAATATTCCACACCCCAGCTTTTCCTTGCCTGCTTCCTCCTCCTAGATATAAGTGTGAAGCAACTGAAAACTGGTTTAAGGCTTCTTCTGAACATCTCCTCTCGTGATCTACCTACTCTGCTAGCTCCCTTAATTGTTTCTCTGTTTTTAAGGTAAGTTCTTTCACTAATAATTGTGTCTAGTCTCTGGCTGCATTATACGCTGATGTAGACTGGCCTGGCCTGGCCTGGCCGTTGTCTGTCCTGTTTCATTTTCTCCTTTTCTTTTTCTCACCACCACAAAAAAAAAAAAAAAGAGAAAAAATCCAAGCTTGTATAAATAGCAGCAAGAATGTTTATACAATAGAAATGCTGATAGTTTATTTTTATTTATATTCAGAAATGTCACTTCTTTCTCTTTCCCCACTTCTCCGCTTACTTTGACAACTAGAATTTCTAGTAAATACAATTGTCAAAATTTTTGTTTTGAAACTTATCACATTTGCATTAGTTTACCCAAACTTGTACAACTACGGACAGATGCTTAGTAGTTTCAGTTTTAAAATTCCAGTCTGCTATGAGGTAACTTTGCGAAATCTTGTCAAAATACATAAAAATCATTACATTATTTGTAAAATTTTATGAGTTGGTCGGGAGCTAAAACATAAACAGCACTCAGTTATGGTGTAGTTTTGCTAGTAGTTTTTTTTAGAAATATAAAGTTAAATAAAAAAAGTAAAATTTGTGTTGTGTGGTAACTACCAAAAGGTACTGGTCAAGTACTTCTGCTGGTACTTATTGATTAACCGTAATCTTCTTAAAATTGCTAGCCTTGTGCCTAAGTTATAAACTACTACTACTATTACTATTATTATCATTATTAAGTATGGCAAGCTGGCAGAATCATTAGTTTGCCAGGCAAAATGCCTGGTGGTGTTTCATCTGTCTTTACATTCTGTGTTCAAATTCTGCCATGGTTGGCTTTTCCTTTCATCCTTTAGGGGTTGATCAAATAAGTACCAGTTGAGTACTGGGATCAATGTGATAGACTTATCTGCTCCTTCGAAATTGCTGGCCTTGTGCCAAGATCTAAAACCTTCATTATTATTATTAGAATCGTTAGCACACTGGACGAAATGCTTAGTGGTATTTTACCCATTGCTATGTTCTGAGTTCAAATTCTGTTGAGATTGACTTTGTCTTTCATCTTCTCGGGGTCGATGAAATAAGTACCAGTTATGCACAGGGGATCGATGTAATCGACTAAGCCCTCTCCTCCAATTTCAGGCCTTGTGCCTATAGTAGAAAGAATTATTATCATAGCTATTATTAGGGATAGATTGGCAGAAAGAGCTTTGTACAAATTCCTTGTAGTATTTATTCCTTTGCATTTTGAGTTCAAATCCTGCCAAGGTCAACTTTGCCTTTCAACCTTCCATGATTGATAAAATACAGTACCTGTCAAATAAGCTTTGTGCTCATATCATCATCATCATCATCATTATTATTATTCAAGGTAATGAGCTGGGAGCATCATTAGCAAGCCAGACAAAATGCTTAGCGGCATTTTATCTGTCTTCGTGTTCTGAGTTCAAATTCCAACGAGGTTGACTTTGGCTTTCATCCTTTCAAGTTTGATGAAATAAGTACCAGTTGAGTACTGGGGTCGATGTAATTGACTTAACCCTTCCCTCAAAATTGTTTGCCTTATGCCAAAATTTGAGACCATTATTATTATTATTATTATTATTATTATTATTATTATTATTATTATTATTATTATTATTTATCTCATCTTGCTTGAGGTTAGTTTTCAGAAAAACCAATAAATTTAGGTTCTAATACCAAGTTAGTTGCCTCTTAATAAACATTTAAAATATTGATGCATTATCAATTTACATAAAGCTTTTGCAATTCTTTCAAAACTTTAATATTTACAACCAATATCTCACTTTCATTATGTAAGAATAAGAATAGTTGGGTCACAAATTACTTTTTTCTGTATGTGCATGAGTGTGTATGAATGCATGTGTTTCATAATTGGCATCTAAAATCTAAAAAGACTTGTATAAGATCTTTTATATGAATATTTTTATAACCCTTAAACTAATCCCTCCAAGACCACCACTGGTGCCCTAGTACTAAACAACCCATGTCAGAAAACATTTACATTGAAAATAAAATCCTTACATAATTAATTTTATGTCTGAACATTTTTGTTATATTCCAAACAATAGCTTAATAATAGTAAAGCAGGTATTTTACGAAATTCCTCCAAAATTTCAGTTACTTTGAAAAATTAAACAAAACAACTAAACAGCATTTTTCATTGGAAATACAGTTACAAAAGATTTAATCATAAATACGTAATTGAATTTTGTTTAACTTGTTAATTAAACAGTCAACAAGTTAATCAAATGATTGATAAGTTAGTTGGAGAGATATTTAACCAGTTGTCTAATAATAAAGGAGTAGAATTGAACTAGTGCATGTGTTATTAATATCGGTGTAATGACTCTCTTTAGACACAACAAAATTTATTTCATCACACATAAAGAATCTTGCAAACCAAATTTAAAACTGAAAGAAAATGCCGTATCTAAGAGTTGGAAATAAAAGTTCTAAGATATAGTTATGTATTACACATGTCTACAATGATTATTAACCATTCGGCTTTACAGCTTTGAAAAATAAGTTTTATCATTTGATACAGTAAAAACTTGTTCTTTCATTTTCTTTCTTCTTCTTCCCAATATACAGCTGACTTTAGCCACTACTTTCACTCTTCTCTCAGTAGCCTTCATCTGCAGTGAATTCAAAGACAAGAAAAAAATTTTTTTTTTGTAAATCTCTCTCTCTCTCTCTCTCACTATATATATATATATATATCATCATCATCATCATCATCATCGTTTAACGTCTGCTTTCCACGCTAGCATAGGTTGGACGATTTGACTGAGGACTGGTGAAACCGGATGACAACACCATATATATCAAAAAATTTTAAATAAGAGCTTTGACGCTAAATCCATATAAAGTTTATTACCTATGTATACATTTGGTAGTTATCATTATATGAACATATATATATATATATATATATCTTTACACACACACACACTCTGTTTCTGTCTTCTTACACATATAAAAAGTTGTTTTATGTATGTGTGTATATAGAGAGACTGTATATATCATGGTCTATGTCTATATAAATTGGTTATTTTCCCTAAAACTATATATATATATATATATATATATATAGATACATACATACGTAAATGTATACATACATAGATACATGTATACATACATACATATATCCATATATATATATATGAGTGTGTACACATGTATGTGTATATAATAAAACAGAATCCAGAGGCACTTGTGTTGGTCTATGTCAGCAACATTTATATTATTTAGTAAAATCGACAAAAAAGAGGACAGTGAACTTGACTTGAGGAGTGGAAAATCCAACATTTTGTAGAGAATCCTTCTTTTGGGAAAAATTGACAAAAGTGAAATTAAAGAGAGAGAAAGAGAGAGAAAAAGAGGCTGCTGTTTTTCTTGGAGGATATAAAACTGCTGTCTCATTAGTTTCTCTTCTTTCAACTTTTACCTGATGAAAGGACTGTTTGAAACTTTGGATTTTCCACTCGCTGTAGCAGTGGTTCCCTATGGACCCTTTGGTTCTTACTTTACATGGATGGTCTTTCATAGCTATTCAATGTTTAAAAAACCCCATCATATTTTTATAATTAAATACTATAAGGAATTGCATGAAAAATTGTTTAAAGTATTTTGTGTATTGTTAAAGTATATTTCACATGAATTTTAACAACAAAATCATAATTGGACCCTCAAGAGCCATTGGACCTTACTTGAGTACCACTGCCCTGTAGCATATTCACTGTACTCTTTTTGTTGTTAACGCTGTGTGTGACTTTTATGTAGCAATGGCTACCTTGCACTCTAGAAATTAGGGATCTCATTGGTGTTCATATTTTCTAAAAAAAATAAAAGTTTAATAATTTCCAGTGTGATTGTATGTAGAGGTGATGGGTTCAATAGTACACGGAATGTTAATATCCAACAGTTAGGTAGATTTCAGAAAAGAAATATAAAAATTACTTTTGCTCAAGTTAAATTTATATATATATATACATATACATATATGCATATAGATATGCACGTGTTTGTAAATATATGCATGGCTGCAGTCTGATGTCTGAAATAAGTAAAAAAAGAAAAAGAAAGCTATATGCATGTATGTATAGGTATTTATATATGCATATATATATGTGTGTGTGTGTGTATGTACATATACATATATATATATACACACCTGTGTGTGTGTGTGTGTATTTATAGATAGACAGGTAAGTATATAGATATACATGGTTGTGTGTGTATACATACACACACACATATATATATATATTTGGATAGATAGATACACTCACATGAACATACATGTATGCACATACACACATACATTGCACACATACCCAACACATACACATATATTCATGTACACATGCAAATACACATACCTGCGCACACATATATACTGTTGTAGGTATAGCTCACTCTCCAAATATGTTGTTTTAGGTTCAGTCCTATTGTGTGGCACCTTCAGTAAATGCTTACTACCATAGCCCCAGGCCAATCAAAACCTTCTAAGTGGTTTATGCAGATGGGAATTAATGTAACTCAGTGTGCAGGTGGGGTGGGTTTATTGTCTGCTTGTGTGTTTGTTTCTTCTTGTCCTAACATAACGTAATAATTGTCAACAAACATCACCAACCAGCAGATAATTTGCAACCTTCCATGAAAGCATGTCTGGTTGTTGTGCTGTTCATGTTCATAGTTCTAGAGGAAATATTACCTTGCTTGGTAACAGCTGACGGTTGGCAACAGAAATGCTGGCAGATTTTCTAGAAAATCTACAAGCATCAAAAAGTGGATGTTAAAGTGATGATGATGATTTTGTGTGTGTGTGTGTGTGTGTGCATATACATGCACACATGCAAGCTTACGTTTGCTTCTCATTGGGTAGCTTTTAGCCAGTTTTCCTCCTTTTTTATATAAATCTTTATATACATCTTCATCATCATCGTCATCATCATTCATCACTACTATCATTATAATTCTCACTGACATCAGCTAATAAACATTAAATTTCAAAAGTATTTTTTAATTCCTTAAAAATCTGCCAAAATATCATCAGTATTTCGCCCAAAATAATTAGAGGTTATACCTTAATTTGGAATAAACCAGATGACCTTGAGAAAATAACTACACAGAGGAAGAAAGAGTCAATAATCATTGAATTCCAATAGATATTGATAACATATCGATACTTCCTGCTTTTAGTTCTGTGGCTTTTTTTAATTTTCTTGTAGGTTTTTAGAGGACTTTTGTTTGTTTATTTTTTGGGGGAGGCTCATGAAATATTGTTAGAAAATATATTAGTTTCTTCTTTCCTTTTTCTTTTCATTCTTCTTTGTCTTGTTGTTGTTGTTGAAGCTTACAATGCCTAAATGATCCGTTTCAAATCCTGGCACAAGGCTTGTAATTTCAAGGAATGCAGAGTAAGTTGATGACATCAACACCAGAGTTCAACTGGTACTTATTTATTGACCCTGAAAGGGATGAAAAGTAAAGTCAGCTTCAGTGGAATTTGAACTCAGTACATAAAGACAGACAAAATGCCACTAAGCATTTTTCCCAGTGTGCTAACAATTCTGCCAGCTCACTGCCCTACAATGCCTAAATAATCACTCGTTAACATCATCGTTGCTTTCATATCTATTTTTCCATGCAAGCATGGGTCAGATGAGATTTGTTGAGTCAGGTTTTCTACAGCCAGATGCTCTTCTGTTTCCAAGTAAGGTGATATTTTCCCCAAGTCTGGGCATGTTTTCACAGAAGATTGTAAATGATGGTGTTGTTTGTTTTAAAATTAGCGTGCAATATCAAGACAAACAGACACACACTCACACATACAAACACACATATAGCTGGGGTTTTGTTTTCAGTTTCTGTTACAAATTCACCTGCAAGGGTTTAGTTGGCTCAGGTCTGTATGATACAAAACACTTACTCAAGATGATATGTAGAAAGACTGAACCTGGAACCATTTAGTTGCAAAATAAACTTCCCAAGCACACAGCCATGCTTACACCTATTTAGAAAATTTATTATTGGAAAATTTATGAATAATGAATGAAAGAGTTGCTGCACCTGCCAGATATAATGTTCTTGGATGCAATAATATTATCAAGCATAGCCAACAGCCGACAGGCTAGAATGAGTGATAGAGTAGAAGAATGGATGTCAAGAATCCTTAGAACTTGTCCAAGTTTTGGATTTTATTGCTTTTCTTCACACAAGAGAATAAATATCTAAAACTTAAAGAATTATTAACTGGTGTTGATTTTGGAGTTAACTAGCTTCTTGCATCTTTAATTTTGGTTGAGTCAGTTGGCACCTTTTACACCCTACAAAACCTTTCATTGCTTGGAATGTAGTCTTCAACAATTGAACAACATTATACTTGATTACATGTCTGAAGAAAATTTTTAAGAAATGAAGTAGGGGTATGCTTTTCTCACCCAATTCTGGTAGATTCTATGAGAGAATTCCTATATTTTCCTTTGCCATTTTTAAATAATGTTTCTCAATATACAAATTTGAAGGTTATTGTAGAAAGGTGTTCTGTCTTTAGTGAGTTTGTGATCCAATGATCCAAATATTTGGTGAATTTATAAATAAAATTATTATGAATTCAAGTTACATATATTTTCAAGTATAATACATTCTGGAAACTTACATTGTAAATAAAATATATGTATACACACATACGCACACACGCATGCACACACACTCACTGCACATACATACATACATACACACACACACATGTACTCAATGTTCATAGATAACAGACTAGTGTGTGTAAAGTCTATATAAGATACATGTAATAAAACTGCACGGATACTATGAAAAATTACAAACAAGCTAAACTAAGAAAGTGGAGCCACTATTTATGAAACCCAAATCCAAAGCATTCCAGAGCACACCTGTCTATTTTGGACAAATGCCTCAAAATTTATTTACTCAACTCACTGCTTTCCCAAAGACAACTCTTAGGTTTATCACAGTTGATGGAGCTGATGCTACAAAATAAAATACTATCAATGGCTTACAACACAGGAATCTGGTTACTGCAACAACATTTTTCTAGAAAATGCTCACAAGTTACTGACTAGACTACCGAAAGGAGTCTAGTACTACCAACATGGTATAAAAGGTACCTCTTTACAAAGGCCATTACATCCATGCCTGTGCACATGACCACTTCGCACTTGATGCTTAGACCTGCACTCTTGACTGAAGCATTCTGTACTCAACTCTCAAAATTTGAAACAGAATTTTGGAGACCTTCACAAGAGTCAACTTGAGATAAAGGCTAAGTGCACAAACAACCCTTGTCATTCACTACATGGGAACTACAGGGAACCAATGATTAGCCTATTAAAAGCAAGGGTTATAACCAACAATGTTATTGTTCATAAGTGCATGACTATATATATAGTTTCTAGATGAAAGACATATATTCTCTGTATAGAATACACTTCGTAGTGCTCAAGAGATTTAAACTTGAGCATGTAGAGCAGTAAATGTAAGGATAAGCAAATTAGGCATGTTGATAGACAAAAAATATTAAATATATTTAATACAAAAAATGTACATATGTCTCCATAAAAAGGTCCAACTTACACAGAGTAGAAATGATATCAAGAATTAAAGGGTTTGAATAAGAGTTTTACGAGTCCAACAGCTGTTTCTGGGGGTTTGGTGGTCCAAAATAATGGTTGGAAATTGACTCCATATCCGATGATGGAATTAATTTACAATCATTATTTTGGACCATCAATTCCCCAGAAACAGCTGTTGGACTTGTAAAAGTCTTATTCAACCCCTTTAATTCCTGATATCATTTCTACTCTGTGTAAGTTGGACCTTTTTTATGCAAACATTTTTGTATTAAATGTATTTAATATTTAGTAGACATGCCCTTTTCAATGCAAGGACCCTATTAGGCATGTTACTGATAAGATGACAGATATTCTCTTGCATAATTTCTTGCCAAGTTTCATGCAGTAGTTCTCAAAAGA
>NC_069001.1:16145351-16146583 GCF_001194135.2 Octopus bimaculoides | reverse complement strand
TATGCATTCAAATTGTTTATTAATTGTTATAATGTGAGCATTTAATATTTAGTAGACATGCCCTTTTCAATGCAAGGACCCTATTAGGCATGTTACTGATAAGATGACAGATATTCTCTTGCATAATTTCTTGCCAAGTTTCATGCAGTAGTTCTCAAAAGATCTGGCTTTGAAGATGCTTTCTTGCTCTTTTTATGAAGTGTCCTGTCCATTATGTCACAGAGGTATTCAATAGGGTTCATATCTGATGACTGTCTTGGCCATTCTCATCTAACGAATTTTGGGTCACTTTAACTGTGTGACAAGGAACCCCATCTTCCATAAATAAAGAGTCTTCTTTAATCATTTCATCACTGGAGAAGATTGGAAGGAGTCCTTCCTGAAATAGGGACACATTTATCTGAGCTTATGTTTCCCTTACACCCACCAGCTCTGATCAACCATTGCTTCAAATTGCTCCCCAGACCATCACAGAATAGCTGCCATGCTTCATTGTTGGCTGCAATCTTTTCACATCAACTTCTTGATCACAGAGTCTCCAGACTCATACTCAACCACTGTCAGGAAATTCAGCAAATCTGGACTCATCAGAGAATATGACAGTGTCCCAAAATGCTTGTGGTTTCTTCACTATCTCACTTGCCCAATCTTTTCTCCGCTTGATGTTGGTTGGTTGAATAAGTGGCTCCCTTCTTGCTGCTCTGCCATAGTACCAAATTTGTGGAGACAGCTGTCAGCTGTTCTAGGACTGACATCAACTTGTTCTGCTATGCCAGAGGCCTTGCAATGAGGATTATCCTCCACATTTAGCAAAGAGAACGATCCTGTCAGAGGGCTCTAGCTGATGTGGACCCCTTCCCCTCTCTGGGGAATTGCACAATCACTCTATTAACTGTAGAAAGCGGGATCCCAAGGTTTTCTGCGATTTTACACTGACTGTATCTACCTTCAGAATGACACACAATATGGCCTCTTTGAAATTCAGACAGTTCCAAGGCTTCTTTTGTACATGGCATGATTAAACAGTCACATGTAGAATCTGAAACATAAAAATGTTAATTAATAAAAAAAAATATAAACATTTACAAGTTAGAATAAACATAAGATGATGTTTTATGGGGTGTCTATTTACTTCTGTCATGTCTGTGTATATACACAAATATACATGTAACCAACAATGCTGCTTTTCACAAATGCATTGATATATATATATATATATATATATATATATA
>NC_069001.1:16137215-16144735 GCF_001194135.2 Octopus bimaculoides | reverse complement strand
TATATATATATATATATATATATATATATCTTTATACATACACACACATAAATGTGTGTGTATATGCACACATACATAGTTGTGTATTTATACATATAGATATTCTCAGTAGATTTAGGTTGTACAATATTTGCTATATGATTATCACAAGGCATTGACCACAATGTTTATAGCAATGGCTACCAATTATCAACAATAAAAGTCATACACAATACTGCTGTGGGTTGCACAGGTTTACAATTTCTCATAAATACAAGTGTCTGTCTAACACTAACCCTAACTTTGTTATATTGCGGTGTGACCTGTTTCTGTTATTCTAATTATGTGTTCGCGTATTACTTGTATGTGAATACACACATGTTTATGTTGTATATCACTATTCGTATACATATACCTGTATTTGTCTTTGTTGTTCATATATATGCCGCTGATCACCTTGAGTTATTTCTCTTAGCTTATATTTGTTTGAATTATGCACATATATATATATGTGTGTGTGTGTGTGTGTAAGCATATATATGTTTATGTGTCTCTAAATATGTGTGTGTGTGCGTGTGTATAGACACATACACACACACACACACACACATTGCTGGAGAAGCTAAAGAAATATTTTGCACATGAGTTTAGTGTTTGACTATTCAACCATAAAATGTCTATGTATGTGTTCAGTTGTTTGTTTTGTCTGTTTTTCCATGCTAGTACAGGTTAGGTAAATCTTATCATTGAAGCATTGTTTTATAGTTGGATGCCCTTCCTGTAGCTAATACTTGCCTGTTTTTCAAGTAAGAGATCTATTACACATTTATTCAAGGGTGTGAAGCAAGGGGACAATTTATTGATAGAAGTGACCATAATAACAACACTCATTGTGTGGAACTCAAATGCAAACAAATACATATGAACACACAGTCACAGATAGTTATTTAAATATAATTTTTACAAGCCATTATCAGACTGATGCTGGCTAGTAAGATGAAGACATTAGACTTATCTTTTTGTGTTCTCCACAGTCATCAATAGAGACATGGTGAGTCATTTATATTTGGAAAATACATAACATTGTATGTATTATATAACTATATTTATAATCATTCCTGCAATTTAAAGTGTTAGTCTTCAGTTGTTATTTCTTTCAAAGAACTCAGAAATACACTTGTATTTCCTTATTCTTTGGAAAACTTTAATTTCTTCATCATCATTTCATCATTATTTAGTCTCTATGTTCCATGTTAGCATGAGTTGGACAGTTTTACAGGTTCCAAATAGTCCAAGCGCTGCATTGTGCTCCAGTCTCTGCTTTGGTATACTTTGTACAGCCAGATGCCCTTCCTAATGCTAACCACTTTACAGTGCTTTTCGTTTTTCATGCCACTGACAGTAGTGAAGTTGTCATGCAAAACAGTAATTCATTTTGTCTTTTCCTAGGAAATTTATACTAAACCAATCTGCTATCAGTGATGATTATATGATAGAAATTCTCTTTTCCTCTGATGATCATAGTAAGCATATGAAATAGTAGTCCTAATGTCTGAAGTAATTTTAATAGATATTTATTTATTTATTCATTTACAGATATTCTTATCACTTAGTCAGATGAGGAAGAGCAATGATCCTTTTCAGGGTTTCTGAGACTAGTGGAAAGGAGGTTGTCCTTACAAAAGAAACTTAGTCTGAATATTTCTAGCAGGGTGTGTTTTGTTAAAGACATTCAAGGGTAAGGCTAGGCGGCAAAGGCGAAAACCAGGTGATGGAGTATGTCTACCAGTCAGGAACAGAAATAGTCAATTTCTCTCATGGTCTTCCACATGTTAAATTCCACTCAAAAAACTCTGGTCACTCCACTGCCATGGGAAAAGATATTTGACTTGGTATTGTGCAGTAGGATTCAACTCAAAACTCATGGCTGTAAGGCAAACTTTTTAGCTGAGCTGCTACTTTAGTGGGATAATAAATTGGCTTTGATGGCAAACACATCAATAAAAACATTATTTGGAGTTGATGTCTAAGGCCTAAACCACAAAAAAATTAAGTATAAAGAATTTGTTTCCAATGTACTTAAATATATACCCTTATATGTACATAAGTAGGTGTTCATATACATATATACATATATGTGTCTTTCTAACAAGTGATATATTAAAATAATTTGACATTAAACTGAAGAGTTACTGAGGACATTTTTATTCAACTTTTACAAGAAGCAGGGTGGCAGTCACTTCAAAGTTTCAGTCTGTTAGCCTTTATCCAACTATTCTGTACTTGGGTTCCTTTTGGCCTTGTATAGCCTTTAGCAAGGTTGAAACTTTGGAGTCACTGTCAACCCTCATCTTGTAAAAGTTAAATAAACACACACACACGCACATGTTAGGACAAAACTGTTGGAAGCTCTTGATTAGTTAAGTGTGCCATTTTGCTTTGTGTTTGCTGATGACTTCCAGCTATAGTTTTTTTAGTCTGGGGCAAGAGATGGGCTTTGGTTACCTATCTCAGCATACCACATAGAGCTTGAATCTTTGTTGGTTAACCACTGATTCCACAAAGGATTAGCAAACAAATATGTATGTGTTTTTTGTAGTCACAGTAAAATGTGGATTATTGTAAAGCAACAACCAAATGATTGTATGACTAATAGACACACATATTTACATTTTACAGATATTTCACACCATGTATATTTCTAATTTCAGTTCATAGTTGTCTTAATACTTTAGTTCCCATCAGATAAAGTAATCTGAGAATAGAAGGAAGAAATAATTAAATACTTCTTTTTGATACATTTTTTAGTTGAAATAAGCCAAGTTCTAATATTTCCATAAAAAGTTCTTCCTATGTTCCCACAGAAACTACAAATACCAGTCTTTAAAAGTATGTACAGTATGCATGTATATGTATGTACATATGTATTGTATGAACTTCTTGTTAATCCTTTAGATACCAATCCAACTGAGATTGTTCTTGGGTCTATAATACATACTTCCTGTTGGTTTAAATTAAAACCTTCCATCAAAACTTCATGTTAATTTATGCTCCAAACACTAGATTAAATATCTATAAAAAGTCACTTTAATAAATTCTTTAGTATTTTCAGAATTAATTGAAACAAAGGCAGTGTATTTCAACAGGAATATCATAACTGAAGGGTTAAGATATTTTAATTCATGTTGTTTTGTGAAGTTATTGGGTTATTTTTCTCAGATTCTTTCATTCTTCATCCTTTACTTGTTTCAGTCATTAGATTGTGACCATGCGGGGGGTACCACCTTGGGGAATTTTAGTCAAAGGAATGGCCTTACCTTCTCCATTTATTTTTTGAAAGTCTGGTACTTATTCTTTTGATCCCTTTTGCCGAACCATTAAGTTACAGGAATCTAAAAACACCAATACCAGTTGTCAAGCAATGGGTGGGGGGACAAACACAGACACAAATACACACACACACATGGATATACACACACACACATATATATATGACAGGCTTCTTTCTACCAGATCCACTCAGAAGGCTTTGATTGGCTTGGGGCTATAGTAGAAGACACTTGCCCAGGTTGCTACAGAGTGGGACTGAACCCGGAACCATGTAGTTGAGAAGCAAACTTCTTACCACTCAGCCATGCCTGTGCCTGATACAGAATTTTGTTTTTTCTGTTTTGAATTTGATTTGCAAGAATTTTTATCTGAAACCAATATTGTTATATTTGAGAAGAATCTTAACAGATAAAGCCTATAAACACATTCACCAGTTGCTGCTTGTCTACATTTCACTTCTTTCTTTTTCCAAACAGTCCCCAATTATGACTCCTCTTAAATATTGGTTTAAACTTTGGCACTAGGCCAGCAATTTTGGAGGAGGGGTAAGTCAATTACATCAACCTCAGTGCTCAACTGGTACTTATTTTATTGACCCCAAAAGGATGAAAGGCAAAATCGACTTTGGTGGAATTTGAACTCAGAACATAAGGACAGATAGGATTAACAATTCTGCCTGCTCGTCACCTTCCTCTTCCCAAATATTAATTTTTTTTTGTTTTTAACTGAATAAAGGAAAGCCTTATTTTTAAAGATACTCAATGAATTCCCTAAATGCTTCATCATAAGGAAATGTTTCTTTTTTTTCATTCTATATCTTAAGAGGAAGTAGAAAGGATTCTTTCATAGTCTTTCCTTTCCAGGGTTCTTGTCACTTAGAGAATAAAGATAATTGTGTTGGCTGACTTTGAACTTTTTAAATGTCAGAGATTGGGTTGGAAGCTGTGGGCAGGGTGGTGGATATAATTAAGGGTAATATATAGGTGTGGGTGTGTTCTTTATGAATGCAGTTTTCAGAAGGAAGGATTGATGGAGGAGGACTATATTTTGTGTAAGGTTTAAAGAGATTGAGACATAAAAGGAGTAGCAGAGAGACGAGGAATATGTTGGTTTTATTGCAGTTGTTTGACCCAAGGTCAACCCTAATCAGAAGTAATCCAGTTATGGCCATCCCTCCCCTTTAAATTATCCAGTACAACTACACTATCCAATGTATCATTTCTATTTTTAAGGCAACGGCATGTGGTTTGAAGGTGAAACAGCTGCTAGTTTTAGCAGGTTGAATGACTGTATTGAAGCATCCCCTTATTGGCTCAGATAAGCATGTTTAAGTTGAAGTGGCTGAAAGATACAAAGGCCATTATGTCCATACAGCTACACTAACTACAAAAGCATCTGAGTGGCACCTCAATGACTGGTTGCATCAGATCTTGAAGATGAGGAACGTTACTCAACAGGGTTCATAGCTCAGAGATCAAGAAATATCTCCAGATCAAGCCACTACTTCTCTGCATTAAGAAGTCACAGCTCCAATACTATGAACATATGATTAGAATGTTGCAGGAAAGAACTGCAAGACAAATTCTTCAAACTGAGTCAACTGGCAGGAGAGGTAGGAGTAGGCCATTAACGAGACAGTTGGATAATATCCATGTTCTCACTTGGGAATCCAGCTGGGAAGTGGAATGACATTTGCTTCTGATAAAACTGTTCCCTCACAACCCTTTAAAGCATGGTGGGTGGAGAAGATGAATGTTAATATTGGTGTAATTGTTAATACATTTAGTAAATAGCATGACTTTTGTTCATAAAGCATTGATAGCAATTGAAGATGTCTTTGAAAAACTTTTAATGTGTCTATCTACTTCTTTTGGCCTATTTTCTTCTGTTCTTTTAGATAACCCGAGACTGTCCTTGTTTTTATGGTACTTCCTGTTTATGGACTTCCTGTTTTAAAACTTCCTTTTAAAATTTCATTTTTAATTTGTTTCAAACATCAACTTCACAATGATTTTATTTTACAATATTCTTCATTATTTATGAAATTAATTAAGAGATAAAAAGTGTGTTTCAATAGAAATATAGTAACAAATGGGTAAATATGTTTATATTTGTTTTGGCTTTTGGTCCATTTTCTGGTGACCTTTTGGAAATGTTTTGCATATGTATTTTCTTCTTTTGGTGTATTTTCTTGTATTCTTTAAGAAGCCTTTCATGCACATATCTGCTTTATTTTTAATCAGCTCTGTTCTATTCTTTTTTTCTTGTAAAAATCTGCCTGTTGAAGAACACTTTTTTAAAAGGTGATATTTCAATGGAATAAGATATTAGTTATTGTTCAGGGTTGCCACAGTTTGGTCAGATGGTAAAGTTTACATATCAACAATGTCCTGGGTTCACTCTCTCTGCATGGCATTTTGGACAAATGTCATTTTCTACACCTTCAAATTGATTCATAACTTGTGAGAGATATTGAGTAGTGGAAACTGTGAAAGCCCATCAAATTGATTGTATCATCTTCATAATTGTCATCATCGTCATCAATTATTTAACATCCATTTTCCATGTTGACATGGGTTGGCTGGTTCAACAGGGGCCAACTATCCCAAAGAGCTGTGTTGATCTTCAGTGTCAACTTTGGCATGGTTTCTACATCTGGATGCCCTTCTTAATGCCAACTACTTTACAGAGTATGCAGGGTACATTTTTTGTGGCACCAGTAGTAGTGAGGTCACCAAGTAGCTCAAAAGACAAGACCCTGCAAAAGATAAGACCCCTCAAAAGACAAGACCCCTGCAGTGTTGAGAGAGGTGGCTTTGTGCTTGGAATCAAGAAGTTTGATTATAATAGAGTGACAGGAACACTTGTTTGCTATAGCTGATTCTACCCGAGGATTACATTCACCCTTTAGCATTCAGATTACTCTGTTAAATGCATTGTTTTGAATTACCCATGTATTATCTTCTAGCTTCAAGATTTCAATGATGTGATGGTTTATTTTTAGAATGACAATGTAGGTTAAGTGTGAGATGCTGGATTTGGTGAGTTTCAACATAAAACAAGTAGAATATTTGGGCTGGATACTAAAGGATTAAGGATACACCTAAACTACACTAAATGAACTGTTCTTGTAATTCAAAGGCTCAGCCTTTCCACACTTTAAAGTTAAAAGACAAATGGGTGTCACATGGATTTCACCTGGGGTTATATTAATTGTATGTATGTTTGTGGAATACTTTACTTACATACCAATTCAATCAATAGGAAATTCAATTGATTGAACAAACACTTTTCCATTTTGTCTGCTGGGACCATGAGGTGGTCTGAATTACAGGAAATCAAGAGAATGTAAGAATCTCCTAGCTTACTTCCCATAATTGGTCAGCATATCAACGATAGACAAACTGTCATTATTAACTCTTGACAACTGAAACTGATAGAGAATCATCCTCCCATCCATTGTCCCATTTTTCAGGAAATAAATGCACTACTTTTCAAAAACCTAAGCTGGTTATTTTGAATTATTTCTCTACTTTTACTATCACTGTAACTTTTGTAATATTGTTGACCGAAAATTGCTATAAAAAGCAAATTTGTTTAATAGAATTTTACAATATTAAAAATATAAGAATTTATATTATTAGGTGAACTTGATTAATTTTTTTGGTACCAGTATCATAAATAGAATATCTAATACTTATGTGTTTCAGAAATATTTTTAGTTGGTGCTTTGGTATAATAAATGCCAAAGACTAATTCATATGTCTATCTATATACCTGCTTGTCTCCACTTCAGCCTGTATGTTAGCAGTTAATTTGTGTAATGTTTATCTTCTGTCTGTTTGCTACCTTTCTATTCACATATCTATTTCCCTTCATTCACCCTCTCTCTTTCTCTCTTTCACACACACACACACATATATATGTGTGTGTATGTATGTATGTATGTATGTATGTATATGTATGTAAATATATGTATGTGTATGTATATATATATAGACCTTTGGAAATGGGCTGTGCGTGAGAAGACCCGGCAAGCCAAGTAAGATCGTTGCCAGTGCCCCTGGACTGGTTCTTGTGCGGGTGGCACATGAGATGCACCATTTTGAGCGTGGCCGTTGCCAGTACCGCCTGACTGGCTCCTGTAGGATTTTCGAGCGAGATCGTTGCCAGTGCCCCTGGACTGGCTTGTGCGGGTGGCACATAAAAGA
>NC_069001.1:16136375-16137069 GCF_001194135.2 Octopus bimaculoides | reverse complement strand
TATATATATATATATAAAACACTACTACTACCACTTATATATATATATTAAAAGTGTAGATTCTGTCAGTTCACTAACCCTTACGTCTTTCCTCCATTTCTAACCCAGCTATATCCGATCTTCTTCATATCAATACAACTAAGATGTCCCATTGTAACATTATCACCATCAATGTTGATCAATTGGGATTTCTCTTTGAAATATTAAAAATAAAAAAACAAAAAGCTTCATGTTTGAAGGTGGCCATCAGTTTGGAAATAGCCTTTAAGCACACACATACAAATTACACACACACACATTCCCCCCCTCTCTCTCTCACTATCTCACCCTCCATCTCTACATCACTTCCCTCCTTCTTCACTCGTTTTTTATGCCTCCCTTTTCTCTCCCCCCTCCACTTCTCTCACATATCATTGAACTCCTGTAACTTCAAAACCAAAGATGGCATTGAGATGTGTTGCAATTCGGAAGACATTCCATCTGAACATGTAATTAATAAAGTATGGGGGTAGTTCCTTATTTTCTTTTTGCATCAAAGAATTTCCCGGGGAAGGATTCCTTTTACTCCTAATGAGTGTGTATGCGTGATATATGTGTGTGTGTGTGTGTGTGTGTGTTAATATTTATTCATATATATCTATGTATGGGTATGCATATATGAATAGATATATGTACATGTATATATATGTATGTA
>NC_069001.1:16133208-16134174 GCF_001194135.2 Octopus bimaculoides | reverse complement strand
GCGCGCACACACACATTTGTATTTATCTGCTACCAATTTCCTCTTCCTCCTTATGATTGGATAATAAATATCTCCTCTCCAATATTATCCATCTTTCTTTCTTTCTTTCTTTCTTCTACTTTCCTCCTCTGCCTTCTTTCTTCTTCCTTCTCTCCTTTTATCTCGAAACTTCCTCCAGCCAATACACATTACCACCACCACCACCACCACCTCTTTAAATCTCTCTTCATTTCACTTTTTCCTCATTTATCCTTCTTTATTTCTTACTTTTAAACTTCACTTATCTGCTTTCTTAATAGTTGTAAATTTCTTTTTTTATTTTCTTTATCTGGGAGGGATGTGTGTGTGTGTAGGGAGTTGCTTTTTTTTTTTTAATAATATTTGATATCATCATTTTCTCTTTTTTTTTTGTCTTTGACAAATAAACTGACTTTCAGAAATACATTGAGATTTGAGTATTTTACCATTCTTGGCAATATAATTTTAAATACTTCAAATGCTGTATTTTTAATTAGAAAAAGGAAAGAAAAGGATAAGACATGCTTTATTAGTTTTGGAATTATGTAGAGTAATATAAACAATAACAAGTGTAGATATGAATACAGAAGAGTCTTTCTGGAGAGCATTGATATGTGTATATTTGAGTGTATATATGTGTATATATATATTATGGAGATGTACTTGCATAGCAAGTAAACTGATCTGAGATCATGAGCTGAAACAAAAACAATTGTAGCGTAGAAGGTGTTTATAAGCCATTTAAAAACACACAAAAGCTGTTAGATTCACTTCAACATTTAAATTTAATTTGCCAAAATATTTTCATTGCTTTGAGACCATGACTTGTTCACAGACAAAATTCAACACAGAATTTTGTCAGTGATCAGACCGTGGACTGAAAGCAACGAATATATTTTGGCAGATTAAATTTAAATGTTGAAGTGAATCTAACAGTTTTTGTGTGTT
>NC_069001.1:16127873-16132934 GCF_001194135.2 Octopus bimaculoides | reverse complement strand
ATGAACTTCATTAGCTTACAGGTGTTTCTGTTATGAGGTGCACTAGATTCATAATTGAGTGCCTGAATAACACCTTATATAGCATCATCAGAGCCTCAAATATGAAGTGTAATTTATTTGGAAAATAATTACATTTGTGCCTATATAGGGAATGGCATCAACAATAAGAAAGCCAATACAGAAATATATAAAATCTACCCAAGGTTTTTTAAGCAATATATATATATATATATATATATATGAAGCAGGGGAGGTGCTTTAGGTTGTACTTTTTTTCTCATTCCTGTGTGGTTCAAATGCTTACTTCCCAATCACATGGGTTTGGGTTCAGTTCCACAGCACAGCACCTTGGGCAAGTGTCTTCTGCTGTAGCCCCATGCCAACCAAAACTTTGTTAATGAATTTAGAAGACAGAAACTGAAAGAAGTTCATCTTTTAAACAGTTATATATTTAGCTTTCATCGTAACAAGGTTTTTAATAATAATTGTTAATTATAGGTATTCTTTTATTAGTTTCTGATTTAATAAGGATATTTTAGTATTATGTATTAAATTACTGGTATAAGTTTAACATTAAAGCATGTAAGGAAAACGAATATTAAATACTTATGGAGTGTTTTAATTATTAACTTTTGGGTAATGAAATAGTGTAATTCACTTAGAATTAGTTATATTATTAAGTTAGGTTAAGTTCACTTGAGTTTGTTTTGTTTTGGAAAGAATATAAAAGCTTTTACTTTTATATTAATAAGTATGGAAGACTGGTGGGACTATTATCTGTACGAACTTTAAGGGCTGGTTTGCTATTTAGTTAGATAATTTAGGAGTTAGTTATAGGTTTACTTATAGAATTATTAATTTACCAATACTGTTTTTGTACTTAGGGTAAATGTGGTTTCTTTGTTGCAGTTTAATTAATGATGTGAGTGTTTAATCCTTCCTAGAATTAAGTTTGAATGAATGTGGTGATGCCTAAAGTATGTTTGTTCTCAAACAATACTTATTTTAGTGCTATTGACACCACTGGACTGAGTGGTACTGCCCAGGTGTTAAAATGAAACTATAGTAATATCTGTGGGGCAGCTGATGATGGAGGTGTGTTGGATTGTTGATATGTCTGTTATTTGTATGTGCAGAATAGTTTTATAAGTCAACCATTTGATATATATATATATATATATATATTGAGATTTGATATATATATATATTGAGATTTTGATGATGTGCTTGTTTATTTTTAGTATGGCATTGTAGGGTTGGTGTAAGAAGCTGAATATGGCTAATCTGTACATAAAACAGGTGTAATATTTGGGTTGATATGGCTTGTTTAAATGCTGAGGGGTAAATTCCTTTGGATTGGTATGAGACTCTGGAGGTCAATACATGATCAACAATCTTCAGGACACTTATGTGTATCCTTAGATTTAATATAGAGAAACTGATTCTTCATGGTTTTGTCAGTGAGATATGTTTGTCCAATAACAAGGAGCAGTGGCGGACTGGCCAGGTTGCCGGCTTGCCAATGAGAATTTTTTATTCACTTCTGGAAGAATGCAATAATTATTTCAGCATGGCTGTGTTTGTAGACAGTTGAAAAGAATACTTTAAACAAAAAAAAAAATTTACTGATAGCATTGTAGTTGCAGGTAGTCTCCTGGTAACCGATATTTTTAGACCCAGTCCACCACTGGCAAAGAGTCCAATATGACTTAGAATTGACAAACTACTGCAGCTATCACATGCTGTCACACAACCATTGAAAGTATTTGATCCACCTTCTGTTCCTCTGGAGTTTGGACATCATTGTAACCCTACAGATGGTAAGAGTGGTTGCTTGTGCTGCTGCCTCATGTCTCCAGAAGAGCATGACTTGCTGTCCCACTCAAAATATGCAATTTTTTAACTAATCCATTTGATGTGAGGCCCTTGAATGTGTGAAGTGTGCAGAAGGTTTTGTCAACTTATAACACATTTGTATCCACCTCTGGTTCTGATACATAAGCCATCTGTTTTAAAGAGTTTATATCTAAATTAGAAATTTTTATTTTTAAGGGATTATCATATAAGGATCAGTACTAAAATTAGTTGTTTTAACCCTTTTGATATCAACCCACCCACCCAACACAAGGCCACCCCTGGTTTTATATACAAACTTCCTGTTTTGAAGTAATCTAAACTAAAACCTTCCATCAGAATTTTATGTTAACCTGTGTTTCAAACACCAGCTTAAAAATGATAAAGCTATTTTACTATTTTCAAAATGAATTGAAACAAACCAGTGTATTTCAACAGAAATATTGTAACAAAACAGTTAAATGAAGCATTGTGAGATGGAGGGGTTAAAATTGTTTTAGAAGTTTATCAACTTTCTCCATTTTCTTTTCATGAAGAAGTTTTAACCTTGAAATATTTAAATATAAGATAAATATATGTAAACTGTTCTTTAGTTTTTCTTTATATTTTCTTATATCTGCTCTTATATTTTCAACTTGCATGGTAACCATTTTTTTGAAAACAACATTAATGAGTATTAAAACTGATTTTAAATGGAGCTGGGTACTTCAACCCTGCAGCAGTGAACCAGCCACATCCAGTCAAAATTTGACCTGTTTTATGTTGAAACTGACCAGATCCATCCTCTCACCTCTACTCTACAATGTCATTCTAAAACTAAACAATCGCATCACTGAAGTCTCTATACTACAAGATAATACATGATTAATTCAAAACAATATAAATAAACATTGTATTTAACAGAGTAATCTAAATATTAAGGGGTTCAAAACATTCAGATTTTCTAAATATCCTAGTGTTTCATGACTCATCTCAAAAACTTTTGAAATGCTTGTGGACCATATCTGGTGCAAAGGTGTGCCATGGCACAGGAGTTTAAAATGTTTGTTCTGTTTCAATAAATCAAATCAAGAAAGTTTTACCATCTTTCTATTCAGAGTGCTGACTGAAACAAATAAAAGATGAAAGAGTATTTCTCTGTGTGTTATTCTCACCAGGATGCAGTTTTGTAAGTGAACCCTTCGTAGTAAACTAATCTCAGTGAAACATTATACCATCACACCATGGAGATATTATCACACAAAATTCACACAGGTAACTAGCGAATAATAATTTCCGATGACTGTATAAATCCCCACCCCACCCCACCCTCGCCCCTGGTTTCTTTCATGGATGAATGCAACAACATATCTTATTACAAATCTATCTCAATTACATACAGCCATGAACAATTAACTTTATATATCTTCATCTTATTTAGATTCTTTGGATATTTACTCATTACAAACAACACAAGAAAATGTTTGAAGATAATGGGGACCCATTTGCACCATTATCTACAAATGTTCTTCATATTTGTTTCTTGTTTTTTTTAATAATCCTTGTTGTTTAGCCCTAGGTCATCCTTGATAGAGTAGATCTTTGATCACAAGGTTGTTCCATTTGTAACTATTCCACCAACCCTTTCTTTTATATATCAAGATCTGTATTGTCCAGTGTAAAACTTCTATATCTAAGGCAGTAAGGTATAATCTGAAGGAGATTTGGCTGCTATTTCTAGCAAGTTGAGCAACTACAAAAAGCTTCTTACATTAATGTTTTATTTTTCTTAGCTATCATATATATATATATATATATATATGATAAACTAAAATTTGCGAAACCTCTTGTTATCTATAGCAGTTAACAAACTGTATGAGGAGATATAACTGATGCTAAATAGATTAGAACTAGACAGAACATTTCCCAGATTCCTGATCTTAAAGTGTAGCATTTATATCATGAATATTCCATTTAATAACGGTAGGCAGGGGGTATTTTTCCTCCATCTCTCTTCACGGTTTTGAAGAAACTCAGCTGGGATAGTTACACAAAGTGTTATCTATTTCATATATTTTATGATGGCTGATCTCTTGATAAACTCACATTTATTAGAGTAATGTGTATGGAACAGAAAACTAATTCACCCCTGCCACCATGCTACTCTGTCCCCCTCACTTTCTCTCTTGTAACATTATGTTTAGTTCATGAATGAACTTTTACTAAGATTTATGAAGAATTCTTTGACTCAAACCCATCATTATCTCATGTCTACTTTGGTTTGAATGACAAAATTATCACTACATCTATTGCTCTCTCTCTTTCTCTCTTTCTCTCTTCCAATCCTTTAAACTTTGCTAAATCTCTAGCCATTGAAGGAGCCTCTCTGTGGTTGTCTGGTTAACTAAAAATAGAAACCAAATTTCCCTCAAATTGCACCCTACTGACACAACCCAATTATCAAAAACTGATTCAATATAAGATGCTCATATCTAAAATGAAACTTTCCATCATAATTTTACATCAGAAAATACCAGTTTAATGATGAAAAAAGTCTAAGTGATATAAATGTTAGTAAAAAAAGACATTAAGCAATGCTGGTGGTAAAGTTAGACAAATATATAAGGTGTTGTCAATAAATTAAAACAAAAAGGAGATATTTTATTAGTTTACATAAGTTATTTAATGAGCTGATTATATTTCAGAAAAGATGTCCCCTTTTCAAATAAAAGAAAGAAAATAGTGAGTTTTAGAGAACTGTACTGTTACTGGTAGGCCTTGCCACTGTGTTGTGATGAATAGCATTGATGGTAGAGAGCATTTTAGAAAATTGAGTTGGCTGCTGAGCTTAGCATGTTTCTCTGAAATACTGAATAAATATTTTAAGGTCACAAATTTAGTGTGGTCAAGGCATATAGATAAAACGGTTCTATAATTTACTTGAAGCACTGCAATATGTGTAAATGTCATAAATGTCTTAAAAAAAACTTTGTGCAATGCAGGTGAAAAGTTAACCTATATATATGTGTGTGTGTGGAAAGGTGACATCAATAACTGAAAACAACAAGGAAAGATATTATATTATCTTACATAAGAGCACCTCATTCAAATAGGCCTACAATCAGTATAGAGAAACCAACACTACCATTAGCTGAATGGGAAAATTTATATAAATGTATTACATGCGCACGCGCGCGTGCACGTGCACACACACACACACACACACAC
>NC_069001.1:16126187-16126907 GCF_001194135.2 Octopus bimaculoides | reverse complement strand
GACATGAAAAGCATCAGGCTCTAAAATATAACCTCAATAATACTTTCATGTAACCCATGTCGGCATGAAAAAATAGCTATAAAATGAACGCACAAACAAATATATATATATATATTGGAGCCTGATGCAGCCTTCAGGTTTGCCAGTCCTCAGTCAAATCGTCCAACCCATGCTAGCATGGAAAACGGATGTTAAACGATGATGATGAAGATGATGATATATATATATATATATATATATACATATTCTATGGTAAATATTTAGGTCACGTTAAGTTTTTAGTGAGAGAACCTTAAGGCAAAACTATGAATGTAAACAAGTTCTTGTAACTATTTGCAATCAAATTCTTCTAAGTCCTCTTAATTGAGCAAGATCCAATATCTAGCACACCTGTTTCTCGCCTGTTGGAGAGCATCAATCCCAAGAATTCTATATAGACTTTTAAGTTTGTACCAACCAGCAGTCTCTTTGAATACTGTTATTTATTTAAGCAGTACTGTGTGTGTGTGTTAGTATTCTGCTTTACTCTGCTCATACTGAGACAGCGACATGTTATAAATATATGTGTTTAATATATATTCAAAGTATTTAACGTATAACCAAATTATGATATTTAATGTTAAAAAGGAGGAATGGGGGGGGGACGGCTTGTTTATATAAAGCCAGCAGCCACTGGAGTGAGTGAGGTAGGGACTTGAGTAGAACGAACAGAAGCAACAT
>NC_069001.1:16123938-16124852 GCF_001194135.2 Octopus bimaculoides | reverse complement strand
AAGTACTCAATAGAGCCTTATGTTAAAAGTGTGTTGAGTCTGATGGATATTTGATAATATTCTCATACTATGTAAAGGCTGCACCCCCCCACCCCACACACATTGATATAGTTTAATTAGGCTGATTCTGGACACTGTTAATCTGGAGTTTCTTTGATGTATTCCTGGTTCCACAGACAGGAAGTGGCTGGATAATGGATTAAAATACAACACTGTGACAACAGAGAAATTGAGATATACGATTGGCTGAATTTGGAAGCTGGTTTTGAATTGGATCAGTTGAGCAAAAGCATAGAATAAGTGGGGAGAGAGAGGATATCCAGGGCATGTGTCCACACACACACACACATATTCACCAATCTTATACATACATACATACATATAAACACTGAGTGTTTACTATTGGTATGACTCTATACTGAGAGTTGAATCAACTTGATCTTACACCACATGTGCGTGTGAGTCTATATATATATATATATATATATATATATATATATTATTTTGCTTAAAAGAGTTCCAACACTGTCTGTTTTTTATGTTTTATATACTAGTATAAAATCCGCCTGATAGGGTGGATTTTAAGCTACTCTTGTGGAGGGCTCTTCATTGGACCTTGAGCCCAACAATGACACTTTATGTATTGAGTACATATTAAATCTTATTAAACTTGACCAATATTTTTCAAGCAATGAACAATTTTCATCAAAACAATGATATAATTTATCAACTTGGAACTTATTGCAAAGCTGCATCGTAAACAACATTTTTTGTCTTCCCATTCTAGGGGTTCAGTAAAATTTTTTTGTCTCTCTATCTTCCTTCTTTCTATCTCTCTCTTTCTGTTGATTGTCTTCAACTATTACCATCACCAGTACCACCACCATCGCCACCACAACTGCCATACACACACC
>NC_069001.1:16123142-16123928 GCF_001194135.2 Octopus bimaculoides | reverse complement strand
AATCGTCCAACCCATGCTAGCATGGAAAGCAGACGTTAAACGATGATTATTATTATTATTATTATTGTTATTAGAGTAGCAAGCTGGCAGAATCAGTACTGCGCTGGAAAAAATTCTTTACGGCATTTCTTCCTATTTTATGTTCTGAGTTCGAATACTGCCAGGGTCGACTTTGCCTTTCATCTCTTCAGGGTTGATAAAATAAGTAGCAGTTGAACACTGGGATCGATATAATTGACTTATACCCTTCACTGAAATTGCTGGCCTTGTGCCAAAACGTGAAACCATTATCATTATCATAAGGCAGCAAGCTTGCAGAATCAATTTACTCATGTAAGGAGAAAAACAAATTTGTTAGCTTCAGGATTCATTCTGGTCCAGATCATCAGATGAAAATGTCATTCAGTGTTTTACATCTACTTTTCCATGTGTTGGACAATTTTTTTATGAAGCAGTGTTTTATGGCCAGACACCCTTCCTATCACCAACCCTTTTAGCCCCCTTTTACAACATGCAGGGATGTAGTGTGCCTGCATCTAAAACTAGGATGCAGACAGTAAAAGAAAAGGGTCATCCTCAACATTTAAATAAAAAATTTTATTTTTAAGTTGTATGCAGTGCATGGGGCGGGCGTTTGATCTAAGCCCCTCTGGTTGCCAACTCTTACCTGTTTCCATGCAAGATAATATTTCCCCATTGCCAGAAGATCAGAAACAGAAACAAACTATGCTCATTTACAACCATCACGTGAAAGCAATATAAAGAGCTCCCATCCCTTGCAAACAC
>NC_069001.1:16120896-16121946 GCF_001194135.2 Octopus bimaculoides | reverse complement strand
TCCACCACCATCACTGTCTTTCATATCGCTTACTACCACTGTCATCCATGACCGCTACCACCACCACCACTTCTTCTTCGTTCTCTACTACTACTGCTGTTTAAACAATCAAGACAAGAATTCATATCAAACTACGTACTGCTAACTACCTAGAACCCACAAGAGTAAAAAAGAGAGACAAAGACAAAAAGGAAAATGTCCCTTGCATTTGAAAACAATGAAAATATTTTTTAAAACATTTCATTTAATTTTTCCACAATTTAATTGTTTTTCATGCTTTACTCCAAGTTGAAAAAAGTCGCAAAGACTGAAACCAGGACTAAAATGTTCTTCATAATAAAATTATTTTAGCATTTTCTACATTGTCTTATTTTCCTTATAAGATCAATGGTTACATCAGGAAAGAGAAGATCAAAGATTCAAGTGTCTTACATTATATTGGGGTTCACAGTTCGTTAAGTCCGTTATGAGGTGGATGAGGTCCAACTAACTTATACTCTTCATCCACCTCATGACGGACTTAACGAACTGTGAACCCCAATATAATGTAAGACACTCGAATCATTGATCTTCTCTTTCCTGATATAACCATTGATCTTTCACTCTTCTCTCTACCTCTGACTTCTTCATTCTGACGATGTCTACCATTAGCAACGAGGTAAAAATATAATATATATTTTCCCCACCATGGTAAACAGAAACGATCGTAAACAACTTCATTCTCACTCTCACCTTTATTTTACTAATTAAATAATGGCTTACTAGCACAAAAGGCACACTTCTGTTTGTTATTTGTCCTCCATTTTCTTCTCGCCTATATAAATTAAACTATGGTTACCCGCTAAATGACCTGCTGCCGTATACCTTTTACCAAGGAATATACCCACTGAGATAATTACCAGAAATGCCTTTGGACATATCTATCCCTTAGAGGCTTTAAACACCTCTAACTTATACCTATATATATATATGTGTGTGTGTGTGTGTGTGTGTGTGTGTGTGTGTGTGTATCTCATAACATATAATTGCCAATCATGTGTGGCATCCTAT
>NC_069001.1:16108623-16117131 GCF_001194135.2 Octopus bimaculoides | reverse complement strand
TATTTTTATTCTTATTTTTAAAAGAAGATATCTTAGAATTTGTAGGATTGAGTTGGATCTGTTAATGATTATAAAAAGAAAAATAGCCTGAGGACGCACTGGTGGATTTATGTATTAGGTATAGCCTGGTAAAACAAACCACCAGCACAGAAACACGTATATATGTATATACACACAAATATATATATATGTGTATATATATATATACACAAATTTGAAGATTCAGAAAATTTTATTACAAATATATATAAGAGGAATGACCACTAGGTGGATTCCTATATGCTAAATGTAGACCCAATATGGTCTGACCACTAAGAAAAATTGTTCTCAAAGAAAATTTGGCAAAGCTCCAAAATGAAAAGATACAAAATAAAGTTATTAGCACATACCATGGTTTCCTTGTTACCATTTACATTATGTAAATGTCTTCAAACCCTCAGTGTGACCATCATAGAAAGTATAATTTGCAGAACTATACACGAGATGTCCTCAGAGAGAGAACATGAATACAGTTCTATCAATTATATTTGGAGGTATATTTCAAATGCCGTTTTGGCATGCCGAAGCCAGAAATGACTCTGCAGAAAATAATTTTCTGCATCAAAGTCTACTAGTTAGAGAACTTGGTTATTTAAATTTAAATAATAAGGATAAAAATTGATATTAATTAGATTAATATCAATATAAATCAGTGGCCTAGCATATTGAAAAAATCTGGAGATTCAAAAAATTATAATACAATGTGCCTAAGAGGGAATCTGTAACCATGTGGTTGAGAAATAAACTTCTTACCAGACAGCCACAACTACACTTACCATCTTAAAAGAAAAATGACATTGAATAATGTTCTCCAAGATACACATTAACAAGTAGAAAAAGATAGGACAGGACATTTATGGCTTGGAAGTTCTTGATCATAGGATCCATTAAGTAAGGGCTGACTAGGGACAAAATAATAATAATAAAAAAACAGTAACCATTTTAGCTACTTGTAATAATATTGGTGTCAAATTTTGGCACAAGTCCAACAATTTTAAGAGAGGAGGGCCAGTCTATTCCATCCCAAAAGGATGAAAGGCTAAGTCGACATCAAATATTAATATGACAATGAGGAAGTGTTGGTTGCCCTTTGCATTTTCAAAGTCTAATACATCCTGGATATTATAAGGTCCGGAATGAAGGGGAACTTTCTTGTCCATTTGAAGACCAGACATTCTTTGTAGTGCAATGAACTCAATGAGTTTAATAAAATGAACTCTGTAAAGTTGTTGATGTTAGAAAGGGCATCAGTCATAGAAAACAAATCAAAAATAGAAACATACACAGCAGGCATTTCAGTTATGACAATCTCATGTTTTTAAAGGTACGTTGTACAACATTATTTTATGTGTTTTCTTTATTTAATATGGTAGGGTGTAATTTGAGGGAGATTCAGCTACTATTTCTAAAAGGTCAATGTTAGTGTTCATTTTTACTCAGCATTTTTTAATGAACAACTACAGAAATTTGTCATTGTCCTGTGCCAAAATTTCAAATCAATATTCCAATCAGATCTTCCAACATATTTTAATACCTGAGTTAATCCTAAATTTTAGATTATCCTGCTAGTTACCAGCATATATTAGAAATAAAGTCTACAAATTATTATTATTATTATCATTATTATTATTATTATTATTATTATGTTACTTTGATATTCTATGTTTTATTATTAATGACCCCCAGTTCTTATTTTAGCTGGTTTCTCATTCTCTCCATGTATTTTAACCATCTGGTCCTTCATCATTTCTATATTTAGTAACAAAGTCATTTATGCAGTTTTCGATTTATATATTTGGTTTTTCTACTAATAAATTCTCTTTTTATCAAGCTGATTTATTTTTCTTGTTTTATTTTTTCATATATTTGTTTTTGCATTGTTTGATATCACTGTCGCTAGCAATTTACATAATCTATGTCTGTCCATGTGAGGGTGTATATTCACATTTGTGTGTGTAAGTCTGTCTGTATGTGTATATGTCTCTATGTACATCTGTCTGTATGTGTATATGTCGCTATGTACATCTGTCTGTATGTGTATATGTCTCTATGTACTCTGTCTGTCTTTGTACATATGCGCATGTACATCTGTGCGTGAGTGTATATGATATACATATGCCTGTGTGTATGTATGTCTGTCTAATACACAACCACCTAATAATATATTTTCAGAGCTAGAATACATTTTCCTTGCTTCACTAAACCCACATCAAATAATCCCACCAACTCTTTACATATTTCTATCTTTACCGTTATATTTCCAAATTATATAATCAACGTCTAAACTTAGTTAATTGATGTCATTGATTGATTGACTGATTGATTTTAGTAATTTTAATTATCTTACAGTAGTTTGTATTAGTCTGTGACTAATAAAGGTAGACAAGAAGAAATAATATAATTACAGGAATGTTAAATAAACTAAAGTGATTTACATGTCAGGAGATTGAGAATTTTATTGGCAGTTGTAATTGTTGTTTAGCTTCAAGTCAGCTTATGATCAAAGGTGCTTAAGCTGAGATGATCCCATCTTTTCTTCAGATATGTTGTTTCTAAGACTACATTATTTGATAGGGTACTCTATTGTGGGTATCCTACAAAACAACCAAGGGAAATTGAAAAGTTGGTCATTGGCCTATTGGAAACATATCAACATTGGTATTTCATTGTTATCAAAGATTTTTCCAAGGGGTCTGCAACCCTGGAACCATTCTCTAAGGAGTTTGATTAATGTGGAAAAAAGAGTTACAAGTTCAATCCCTGTAGTGTTTTCCCTTCAAATCCTTCCTGTATTTATCGCACAACTGTATTGAGGACAATGAGAAAGCTCTTACAGCATTAGCTTGTCATGGCCTCCAGCAGTGTGTAGGAGACAATACATAGTTAGTGGTGGGATTCAGTTCTGGGAACCAGAGCAGAACACCACAAGGCACCTTGTCTGAGGCTTTAACATTTCTACCAAATCAGTCCCTGGAGGATAAAAAGCAAGGTTGATCTCAGTGAGATTTGAACTCAGAATACAAAAGGCCAGATCAGAATAGAACACCAAAAGGCACTTCATCTCTGCTGACCCAGTTCCTCAGACTATTTGTTAACCCTGGCGGATGAAAAGCCAGGTTGACCTCAGTGGGATTTGAACTCAGAATAAAGAAAGTCACAACAAACACAACAAGCCAGTGTTCTGGCTCTGTCAACGTGATGTCTGTTGGAAGCCTGTAACTAATAACTCTATTGTTCAAAGTTGCAATATAAAATAAATAAATATGATACTAACTCAGGGTGGATAGTAAAATAAATAACTCAGTTAAAAGAGAAAGCATTTCTTTTTATATAAAAGTGGGTGGCTAGGTTTGTCTTTGAGAAGCCAGTATCACAGATGGAGTTGTAGTTATTCTGGTAGTGATGTAGGTGGCTAGATTGGCACGGATCATTTAAGATACAAAGAGCGTTTATTACCATCTTATATCTTACCTATGTTATCTTCATACCATGGTGTGTGGTGTGTCTGGAAATAATTTCCTATATTACCATTTCAGACGATGCTAGGTAATGAAGTCATGACTTGTTGTCTGCAACAACTATGGAATTTGTTGATAGAATCTTTTCTTGTTTCGAAATTATAGGCTTTTGTTCTAAACAAAAGAATTATTTAAAGATTTTTTGTTCCTAACAAGTATCTTTTTTAAAGTTTTGTTTCTTACAAATGGCTTATTTAACCTTTTTGATACCAACATGCCTTAGAATGCCCATGGTTCTATGATGCAAATTCCCTGTTTTAAAATGGTCTTAATTAAAACCTTCCATGAAAATCTGTTAATATATGTTCTGAATAAAGCAGCATGCTGGCAGAATTGTTAGTCTGCTGGGCAAAATACTTTGCATCACTTCTTTCATCTATGTTCTGTGTTAAAATTCCACTGAGTTTACTTTGCCTTCCATCCTTGCGATTGTGATAATATTAGTACCAGTTGAACACTGAGGTTGATGTAATAGACTTATCCCCTCCCTCCAAAATTACTGGCCTTGTATCAAAATTTGAAACCAATATATATTCCAAATACCAAATTGATAATGATTATTTTACTAAATTCTTCATTACTTTCAAATTAATTGAAACAAAGACAAAGTATTTCAACCAAAATATGACATTAAAAGGCTTTTGTTTCTAATGAATGTCTAGATTAAAGGCTTTTGGGTCTAATAGATGTCTAAATTGCTGGCCTTGCTTTGTACCTAAATTAGAAACCATTATATTCTGGTTTCAAATCCTACCAAGATCAACTTTACCTTCTACCTGTCCCAGGTCAATAAAATAAAGTGCCAGTGCTGTGCTCAGTGTTATTGACTAACCCCTCCTTGTCAAATTTCAAGCCTTGTGCTTATTTAGAAATTATTATTATTGTTATTATTGTGCTCCTTCTGGCTCCTTACATTCTAAGTTCAAATTCTGCAGAGGCCAACTTCACTTTTTCAACCTTTCAGGGTTAATAAAATAAGTACTAGTTCAACACTGGAGTTGATATAATCAACTAGTCCCCTTTCCCCAAAAGGTCAGGCGTGCCTCTAGTAGAAAGGATCATTATCATCATCATCATCATTTTATCTATATTGACCAAATATTTTCTGAAGAGATAAACAATCTCCTTGGATTAAGACCCTAAAAATATTTTAATATTTTCTGATTGAGGTTGAATGTTTTAACATGTCTTTTATATTTTCTTATAGAATTTTGTGATATTAGTTGACTGATTTCTAAAACCATTGAGCTCTATAAAGAACTGGTTCCACTCTGTCTTTTGACCAGTTTCTTATCTTTGGTTTCTGATTCAGTTTTCCTTGGTGGCCATCACATTGATTAATCAATGTTGTTGTCATCTTTAATCAAGCTAACCCAAGATCAAAAGCATTTCCAGCTACGGCTGTTTCATTTCTGGTTTTCCTTTTTTTCAGGCCTAGTGTACCTGAGATTACATTATCCTTGTGTGTGTATGTGTGTGTTGATATCATGATCTTTAAGTCCATTCCATAAGAATAATTTTCTTATCAACTCTCTTGATTATGTAACAACCTTCTCAATTATAACTACACTCATATATAACTTATACTTTCTATAGAATCTGCTAAAAACTTGAAAAACTGTGCAGTGGAGAGCCTTTATGTGGTCATATACATGAGCCAATGTCATAACCTCTTTGTAGTTGCTAAACCTGCTTGAAATAGCAGCCAAAAATCATCCGTCAATCAAATCCTGTTTACAAAAAGACACTTGGATAACAAAGTTCTTTAAAAAGTAGCTCTTTGAAATAACATGATGGCCATGGTTAAAAGATTTTTGATTCAAAATCTCTTCAGTCAGGCCTGACCCATGGTTAAACAATAATATTCCAACTCTTTGTTGATGTCTGATAAGATTTCCAACTAATGCTCAAGACAACATTCTGGGGGTTTGAAATAAGCAGATAGATTAACTCCTAATCTCAGTATATTACTGGTATTTATTTTATCGATTCCCAGAAGTATGGAAGGTAAAATCATCCTCATCTAACACATGCAAACATGGAAAAACAGATGTTAAAGGAATGGAGTGTATCAATTCTGCCAGTAAATCCTCTTCGCTTGGAATGGTTAATAAACCACCATATTTGATGACATATAAAATACATGGGTAAATTAGACACACCCTAATTTCAGCAGTGCATATTTCAGGAAAAAAATGTTTAGTGCACTAAAGCATGCAACGTTTAAATTGATTTAGCAGCATATTACAAAACATTCCCAAAGTACTTTAGCTAAAGCAGAAAACATTATTCTCTATAAAATGTAAGTTAACATTACAGCTGAACATAAAGCAAAAAATCACCATAGGGAAAATATCCTACATGATTAAAGTAATAAAACTTTATAACCCACAGACTGTATAACGCCTTTTTCAAAACAAAATAAAGATAACATCGGTTAGTATAATCCAATATGTTTTCCCTATTTTCATATACTAGGGTAAGATTTGAAGGAAACTTAACTGCTATTTCTAGTAGGAAACATATACTCTTGTTGGTTTATATATATATATATATATATATATATATATATATATATATATATACATACATAAGCTGGTAAGATATGAGTTGAGAGAGATTTGTGTATTGTTTTTACAGTTTTAGCAACCACTGAAAGGCTTTCTTATTGGTTGTTTGTCTGTATGTTCATGTGGAGGAGTTCTTAATCATTTTATGACACCAGATCCCCCAAAAGACTGGCAATATGCTTTTTATGATACCAGACCCCTAAAAGGATTGCCAATATACACTTAACCTGTCTGTCAAAATTGTCATCATGACCATCATCATCATCATGGGGCTATTAGGTGTCAATAGAAAAACAGTAACAAAACAACTATAAACATTCTGTGATATCTATCTATAGTGAGTGTATATATGCATATATATATATATATGTATGTATGTCTCCCCTTCACCGTTTTCTATCTGTCTCTATCGCTGTCTCTTTCTCTTTTTCTTTCTCTTGTTGCTCATATGTGACCATCATCCATCTTTCTTTTCCTGCATGACGTTCTAAGGACTGGACATCTTCCATCCCTCTCTTCTATTTTTTCTCTTTGCAAAGAAAATATTTCTTCCAGCATTCACTATTTTCTCCTCGTTCTGGTCTAACGACCCTCCATGCTTGTCTTCGTTCGGTTTCCTTGTATGTCTCCACTGTCCTGTTTTCGTTCCCAACTTTCACCCTCCATAAATCCTAAATTTAATTTTAGAATTTATGGGAGCAACTGTCTTTCAAGACTCATATTGTCGTTGAATGCTCGAAATGAGGAATAGATAGACAGCCAACAACTGATGAAGGATTGTTCTTTGTGTTACTTGGCCTGTTTTCCATTCTTTTCTCTCTTTGTTTGCGTATTTAACTCATTTGTTTTTGTACTTCATGTTGTTTATAGTTGGTGACGTCCTGTACCCATATATGCATATATGTATATGTATAGCCTATATATGTATGTGTGTGTGTATATGTGGACTGATCAATAAGTATCAGGACTCTTGCCATAGAAATGAAGCACTGCTGTAAACAGCGGAAGTGAGCTAGAATGTTAAAATTTAGTGCACGTACACAGCAGAGCTCAAGGTCAATCTGTGCCAAGTGGCTTCACTCTACGTGCTTTAGCTTTGTTACTATGGCAGCAATCCGGATACTCATTGATCAGACCTCCTGTCAAGATATATATATATATATATATATATATTCTACAAAAAATAAAGGAATTCTTGAATGCAGGATGGCTGTGAAGACAGCTTAGAAAATTGGGTAAATACTCTTTAGATGCGAAATAGTGGTCAGCAAGCCCCTCTATAGGGAATCAAACTCTGTACCTCTCAAACTCTGGTTGAGCATTCTCTACCATTAAGCTAAGAGACCCCTGACAACAGATACTACCTTTTTATAATGCTATGTCATAGCTTTTGGAATGTGAGAACATTTTGTTGACAAACTTATATATTTATATTTATAGCCTGTGAATGTACCAGTCAAGCTACAACTGTTTTACTACATAACAGACTATAAATCTGCACATTTACTTTTTACAGTTGAGTTATGTTACAAAGTAAGAAAACAAACAGAGTGCAATTGTTTTTTTGTTTTTTTTTTAATATCTTGACTACATCATAACTGTAGGAGCAGTGTTGCTGACTGGTTAAGAAGTTCACTTAGTAACCATGAGATTTTAGGTTTGATCACATCGTGTAGTATCTTGGGCATATGTCAGTTTCTATAGCCCCAGTTCAACTCATACCTTGTGAATGAAATTGGGAAAGCAGAAACTATACAGAAGCCTGTTTGGGAGATTGTACTTCTAATTCAAAAGGTACGGCCTTGTCCCACTCACGTGTCACACTGCTGATTTTTACCGGAGTATTACATTAGGGGTACATGTTTCTATACACTTTTAGGGGTACATGTTTCTTGCCACTTATACACAAAATTCAAGAGCAGATAATCCAGATAATCAAATACTTGAATCCTCATTATTGAACAAAAACAACCCACCACTACCACAGTAAAATAACAACTAATTCCAACCTTGTTATATTTTTTTGCTACTGTTTTTCCTTGCGGCCCTTCTTCAGACCACCTCTTCTGTTTCTTATTTCTTTATTGCCCACAAGGGGCTAAACATAGAAGGGACAAACAAGGACAGACAAAGGGATTAAGTCGATTACATCGACCCCAGTGCGCAAATGGTACTTAATTTATCGACCCTAAAAGGATGAAAGGCAAAGTCAACCTCAGCAGAATTTGAACTCAGAACATAACGGCAGATGAAATACCGCTAAGCATTTTGGCCGGCATGCTAACGTTTCTGCCAGCTCGCCGCCATAACTGTTCTGTTTCTGTGAGACAAAATGCACATTTTAACCCTTTTGCCTGTCCTGTGTATCACATGTGGTATAC
>NC_069001.1:16087865-16108454 GCF_001194135.2 Octopus bimaculoides | reverse complement strand
AAATATATAAAACAAGAGCTAACTAAAAGTGTGAACACAAGTATGGACATTGAGGACAAACTTACAAAAATTCTTTGGACAAGCAAAGAATTTAAGTGTTCACTTAAAACTCCCATTACTGCTTTATGCACTATATTTTTTATTGAAACACAGTGTCAATGAGAAATTTAGTAAAATAACTTTGTTGCTATTAAAAGGTTGTTTGAAAAAAATTAACATGAAATTTTGATGGAAGGTTTAAATTTGAAGACAGGAAGTTTATATTTTACCAGGGGGTGCTGAAAAGTTCCTAACTTTAAGGGTATTACAAAAGGCCTGGTTGGAGGTCCAACCTTCTGAGTTCTTTTACAGGGCTTAGAAAAACTGAAGGACCACTGCAATAAGTGTGTGAATCTGAGAGAAGAATATGTTGAACAAAATCATAATTAACTGATCCTCCTGTATTTCCTTTTACCCAAAGCAAGGAATGTTTCAGCACTCTCTTGTAGAACCAGGGGCAGGTTCGGGTGGATTGATATTAAAAGGTTTGATATTTTATCTGAGAATGATTGTTATATTCCAAAAACCTATTTCATAATAACAAAGATTATCCATCTAAATTCTTAATTATTTTTCAAAATTAAATTCAAAACATGGGAAGCATACTTCAGTAGAAACATGGTTACAACATATTTTGTTGTATCACAGACAGGTTTTATACCATTGTGAAGGTGTGTGGCTCAGTGGTTAGGGTATTTGGCTCATGATTGTAAGGTCATGAGTTCAAGACCCAGTGGTGCATTGTGTCCTTGAGCAAGACACTTTATTTCACATTGTTCCACTCCACCCAGCTGATAAAAATGAGTAGTACCTGTTTTTCAAAGAGCCAGCCTTGTTACATCTTGTGTCATGCTCAATCTCCCTGAGAACCATATCAAAGGTATGTGTGTCTGTGGAGTACTCAGCCACTTGCACATTAATTTCAAGGACAGGCTGTTCCATTGAATGGATCAACTGGAACATTCAATGAAATGCCAGTTTTTCTTTATGCTGATAACACTGGTTCCGTTTCATTTCTTTTGTCATTATTAATTGTTTAATCAAACAGTTGACTAGTTGATTGGTTAAATGGATACTTATTCAGTTAATCAGCTTCAAGACCTGAAACTGACAGGGCATATTATTGATGAGGTCGTGAATGATGACTGAATGATTAATGAAACAATTGATTGGTTAAATGGTTAAATATTTGACATAAAAAATAACAAAAGAAGTGAAATAGAAACTGTGTGTGTTTATTATTGACATAGTGACTCTTCCAAGATACAACAAAAAATGGTCAGATAAAAGTTAAGAAAACAGAAATCAACATAATTTTTCATGTTTTTCATTGAAAATATATTAAATTCTTTGTATATTTTCCAATAAAAGTTCTTTCATTTAACACAATAGTATTAATTATTATTCAACCCTACTTTGTGAGTTTTTACAAGCATTGAAATACCTGAGCATATAATTTCTCAGCCAGAATAAAAGACTAATTACATTGCAATACGTTCTGCTTATTAGATAACATCTCTACCAAAGCTATTTCCTTTTATTGGAAAGAATATATTGTTATGTTGTTGCCTTTTCTCCAAACTATGCATCTCTCCTTTCCATTCCCAACCCTACCCACCCTTCCGTTAGTTAGAAAAACAGCAATTAACTCAATGATAATAATGATGCTATTGGTGTTAAGGGCGGTGTTGGTAGGAGTGTGCTGATGGTGCTGGTGATGATGGGAATGATCTATATACATTGCGAATATGATAGGGGCCAATTCCACGGTGTAACCACGAAATAATTGTAAGTAGCCTTACATGAAAATACCAGACATTGTAACTTGAGACTAATTGCCTTCCTCGATAAGGTATTTCAGCTGAAAGGCTTAGAAAGAATCTGTATTTTCATAATGCTTCTTATGCCATGCCTTAGAAAATGATATCACAGTAGAAACTCTCAAACCCCTTTACCACACAAAATAAATAGAAGTATGCATTGCATGACATTTCCGGGAATTCATCATCATCACTATTGTTATCATCATCATCATCAGTGAGAGAGAAAGAAAGAGCCTGGTGCTTTAAAGATGGGCAATAGGGATATGAACACTACTTAGGAAGGACATCCAGCCATAAAAATTATGCCAAAACAGATAATTGGAAGCTGGACAGTTCTCTGGCTAGACAGCTCCTGTCAAACCCATGCCAACATGGAAAACAGATGTTAAGTGTTGAGGATATATGTATGTATGTATACACACATGCACACAATCAATTCCACTAGTAAAATATTGTGACACTATATATACAACAATTACTATTACAGTTCTTTCATACTTTAACCCCGACCTCCAAGCATAAAACCACCTGTCATGCAAGCTGCATGATGACCCCCCCCCCCACTAGTATTGGTGCCATGACAAAAAAGCACCCAGTACACTTTCTAAAGTGATTGGCTTTAGAAAGGGTATCCAGTTGTAGAATCCATGCTAAAGCAGAGTTATATAACCACACACACACACACAATGCAGTCTTTAGACTAATTGCTGTCAAACTGTTCCATTCCTGGCAACATTAGACATTGACACTAAATGGTGATGATTATTCAGTTGTCTTTATTTTAATTATGAAATAAAATGAAAATTGACATATTTATCTGACATCTACCTCTTTTGTTTCCCTCACCCCCACCTCATTTTTAATACCTTTTTGTATAATATACAAAACTACCTTCTTCGTAGTCTATAAACTAATGATTGCTTTTCTTTTAATTTCAGCTAATATTTTCTTCTGAATACACAAAAGCAATGGAACAGAATTTCCACAAAGATCACCTGGCCTGCAAACACTGCGACAAAAAACTGATAGCTTGTAGATATATCTTAAAAGATGAGAATCCCTACTGTATACCTTGTTATCAAGAATTGTTTGCCCACAACTGTTATGTTTGTAGAAAACCAGTAGGACCTGACTATAAGGTAAGAGGAAAATTTACACAAAGTTTAAACTTTTGATAAACAAAAATTAATTCTGTTATAGTGTGTGTATGTGTGGTGGGGCATATGTGGAAGTGCCTGTGTGCAGGCATGGTAGAATGCGTGTGTAGTTTGCAGCACTTTCATGATGATCAAGTTTCAGTTCCCCTGCATGGGGAGAAATGTCTTTGATCATAAGGTTATTGGATTAGGGTTTACATGAGAGTTGATCTATGATTTATTTGATGAGGACTGATCTGGGACTTAATCATGGGCCTGCTGAATTAGGTTTGCTAACCTGAGATTTGAAAATTGATGTAATGGATCAGGGCTGACTTTGGACTAAACAGCTACAAATTACAACAAACTGTACTTCAAGAGGTTCGACATTATGGATGTTGGTGGATGTCCTACAGTGAATTAAGCTATATTTAGATGTATATATGAAACCATATACAATATAATATGTTTAATAAGTATAATTAGTATTGCTGTGAAAATATACTGTGAACAGGTCACAGAAGTCATGTTTATCCAACAGATATAAACATCATTTGAAGTGATAAAAGAAAAAAATAATTACGTGGTGTTCTACCAAATATATTTCATATTTTTATTTCAAATTAATGACTTAGCAGACATTTCTAGAAAATGACTTGTAAGGAAAAAGAAAATTATAATAAATAAGTCATGATAGCCATCTAAGTAAACATACATATACAATTATATTGATTTTTGTTTTATTTTTTGTTGTAATATTGTATGTTATTTAGTGCCAAAATTCTTTTGTCATACCTCGTAATCCAAGTCATAGAATTATGATGAAATAGTTTGATACTTCATAATATATTTTATTACTTTATGCAAACATGACTAATGCCTGCATCTCTGTTATATACTGTTATATAATAAATACTATGTTATATAAGAATATATAAGCACCCACTACACTCTCAGAGTGGTTGGCATTAGGAAGGGCATCCAGCTGTAGAAACTCTGCCAAATCAGATTGGAGCCTGGTGTAGCCATCTGGTTCACCAGTCCTTAGTCAAATCGTCCAACCCATGCTAGCATGTAAAGCGGACGTTAAATGATGATGATGAATATAGGTGGGCACAAAGCTTGTTTCATGACCTGATAGTTTAGGGTTCTGTGCCAGTGAGGAGACTTTGAGCTAGTGTCTTTTACTGAAACCTCAGTCTGACCAACACCTTTGAGTGGAATTGGTAAGCAGCAGAAACTGTATGGAAAACCATTGTGTATGTGTGTGTGTGTGTGTGTGTGTGTGCATAACTATTTAAATTTTGTGTGTCTGCCCTTGATGCCATGCTTAGATCTCCTATGAACAGTACATTCCATAGCTCTGTGTGAAAACTTGTGGAATAAAGATAAAGTACCTTACATGAAAAATTAGGTATGTATTGGCTGCAGAAAATGCAACTGGGCATCCATAAAGATGCTGCCTCAATAAGTCTCTGTCCAAACTGTTGCCACTTTCAGAAAAGGGGATGTAAAAATGAAATGAAAACTATTATGAAATAAATCAAAAGTTGGAGAAGCAATGTGTGTATTTGTGTGTATGTATGTTTAACCCTTTAGCATTTAAACCAGCTATATCTGACCTGAGTATTCTATTTGTTTTATGTTCAAACTGCCTACATCAGGCCTCTCATGCCTACCCTACAATGTCATTCTAAAAATAAACAATCATGTCATTGAAATCTTGAAGCTACAAGATAATGCCTGATTAAGTCAAAATGCAGTAAATTTATAAGCATTACATTTGACAAAGTAATCTGAAATCTAAAGGATTAAAAGGATCTCAGGTTTCTGCTATGTTGGAATAGTTTTAGTATTTGTATATAATTTCACATAAAATTCCTTGTGAAGTAGAGTCTGAAATACCAATATTTGCATATTCTCTCAATGTCACTTACACACTCAGTCTTATATAGCTGCCATCTTTTATTGTAAACAATAACTTATAGAATAATGATTCTATATTTGTTGATTAAAAAAAAACAACAAAAGAAAAGACACAAATATCATCATCTCATTTTCAAAGGTAAGCCAATTAAAATGAATTAGATTACTATTTTAATGAGTGGAGTATAATAGCATAAACAATATAAAAACAGAATAATTTGTTAACTATCTCAGTATTTCAATTAATCAATCTCTCTCTCTCTCTCTCTCATATGCACAGACACACACCCTTGCCTCCAAATAGCATATTTATGAATTATATAAGAAGGAAAGCTCTGTTGGCATCCTATTAGAAAATATATAAACAAAAAACCTCTTTAGATATTAATTACTACTTGCTGTGGTATACAAACATACACACCTCATTGCCCTATCTTTAGTGCATAATATTAATGTAGGGTGCACAGCTGCAGAATGCCTGGTTTATAATAATAATTATATAAATAGGAAATTATAAATTGAATGACAATTATTTATATGTAGAGAGAGAGAGACACACACACAGAGTACATACTGTAAAGTGGATAGGGAAGAAATAGACAGTATAAGTTTGAGTGAACTTTCTAGTTTTGCCAAAGTCAAGACACCCTCTCTAATGCTGGTGCCATGATAAAAAGTTCTCCATGCACAAAGTGAGAAGGGAGTTGGTGTTAGGCAAAGAAATCCAACCAAAGAAACCATGCCAAAAATGGGATGTACAAGAAAGAGATGGTTCTCATCTAGGAAGGCAATAACTCACAATAGGAAGTAACTTGGACTGTGATGGCTCAAATAAACCCATGTCAGCAGGGAGAGACATTTCACCAATGACCATCTCATCAGATATAGTATCTAGGATAACATTATCCATGGTCTTCTAAAAAAAATTTTTTTTAATAACCCTTTAGCATTTAAATTGGCCATAACAGGCCATATTGAACATGTTTTATGCCGAAACCAGTTAGATCTGGCCTCTCACACCAACCCTATTACGTCATTGTACAAATAAATGGTCCCATTGTTGAAATCTTGAAGCTCTGAGATAATGCATGATTAATTCAAAACAATGTGAATAAATAAGCATTACATTTGGCAGTGAAATCTGAATGTTAAAGGGTTATGATGGTAAGGTGTTATTTGAAAGATATCTGGCTACTATTTCTCACATGTCAGGTAACTGACTACTAGTAGGAAAACTCTTTCATAAACAGTATAAAGATAATCACAAAATGCCTTTCATTTTTGGTGAGGGGACTCTTGTATTTACTCCAGATAGCAAATGCTTCAAATGTCATATTTTTTCATTGGTTCTTTCCATGCAACCATATAAAGACTGCCATTTCTTTCACCGGTCCTTTTGCCATGAAACTCTATAAGGCTATGCATGTAAACACCACATGTTTATCTTTCATAAACTAAATGAATGAAAAAAATTATCTAATAATGTCTTTTAAACTTTTTATTTACATTTTCTATTTAATCTCAGAGTTTAAGATATTTTAAAATTTTATTTTTAAACAGGGATTAAAGGTTAACTTTCAAAATATTTTAATTTTTTAGTTTTATTGAAGGATAATGTCACAACTTAAATTTTGTAATGGGGTTCAAGTTTTCTTTTCTCCTCTTTTTTATGCATATGCCAGTGTTCTGAGCTCCAATCCTGCTAAGGTCAACTTTGCCTTTCATCACTTCAGGGGTTGATAAAATGCGTACAAATCTAGGATGGCAGACTGACGGAACTGAAGAATGTTAAGCTAGATACCTTGCAGGATATGTCCATGCCTCTTAGTTCTGAGTTCAAATCCCACCTGAACCTTCTTCAGTTGAAGAGTTATTCCATTATTTGGTTTAATACCACAAGCTGGCACCTTGACTATCTTTAATAAAGTCTACTCCACTCCTCCGTCCCACCAGTTTTGTAGGCCTTGTAACAGGTCAGGAGTACAACTTACCCCCTGATTATATGATAAAGGGTAAAAAAGTCAAAGACCGACATTTTTTAATTTAGTTTATTTCATCATGTGATCACATGACCTATCAGATGTTGTTACACATCGCTGGTCACAATGTGCTTTGCATCATTTTACCCTTCGAATAATGCTATCCCACGGACTAGGCAGGCAGGCCAACAATCCCCACCGATTGAAACCGGGACTGGAGCAATGTGAAATGAAGTGTTTTGCTCGGGAACTCAATGTGCCACCCGGTCTGGGAATTGAATCCACGATCTAGCAATTGGGAGTACAACAACCTATCATTAAGCCATGTGTCTTCACATAGTTTATTTCATATTATTTCCAAGACTATTCTTATGTGAAAAAGTCTTTTAATTTAGACATTTTTGTGTTCAGATGTGTGTGTGTGTGTGTGTGTGTGTTACATATTTATTTTATGCACCAAAGACAAATACCTGGTATTTTTAATCTTTGTATTCACATGTATAATTCTATATTTAATAATCATATGATAAGTTGGTAATCTATTTATGGTTGTATGAAAAGAGCCAATGAAAATTTCAGCATTCGAAAACATATACTGAAAAAACACAATTTTAAAAATCTTTTGAAGATATATGTCTGTTAAAATCTTAGGTTTCTTTCTACATAGAATCTACACCATTCCATAGATTTAAAGATTTAAATAATCTTTTTAAAAATATATATGCACACCATTTCTTCCCTTTTTTTTCTTATTGCCAATCTACTTTTTTAAAAATTTTCTTTTAATATGTATATTTTCAAAATAAATTTTCCAATATCATCTTTGCTCATTCTCATCTCTCTCTGTGTATTTCATTTGATTATGTCAAAACTATTTCTTATATACACTATACTGGTGCAATTCTGTTCAAACTGTTTTTTAAGATTTTACTCAAACACCAATATTCATTTTTTTCTACCCCTTCTATCTTGTCCCTAACCCTTTTGTTGCTTCCTTCCTACATGTTCCCATTCTTTCAGTCTCCCCTTTCTCCCCCAAACCCTCTGCCTTGTCTCTCCTTCCTCTCTATCACACACACACATCAGTGAGTTGGTACATAGTCTTTTCATCAAAAATAATCAGTGTGTGTGTTTTATTGACAGAATGACCCTCCCAAGGTACAACATCTGCTTTAATGCACAATTTCACAAGAATCTTGCAAAACAAATAATAAACTGACTTTTTAATTTATAGTCAGGGGCAAGTTGAATCAGCACTCGTGACCTTATACCCTGAAAAATGTGTCTTTTAGCATAGATTTGGATCAAACAAAGCCTTGTGAATGAACTTTGGTAGGTGGAGACTGTGTAAGCATATCAGAGGGACCTCTTCTGTCTTAGGGTTTAGAGTACCAAGTCAACGTAATCCATTAGTTGGCTTAATATCACCACATGGTCCATTGGTGCCATTAGAGAGGTTTGCTTTGTTTACAAGTGTTTGCACCAATGGCTCCAGTGAGGGATAATTTCTTCTTTTTCTCCTACTAATCTCAAAAATCCTGAAGCCCTGAAAGGGGTCATTGACATTGTCTTTTCCCCCTTTGACTATATTGTGAGTATTAAGCCATGTTTGGATTATTCAATCACTTTGAAACAATTTATTGTTAAACCAACTGAAATATAAACCATCTCACAAAAATGAGCCAACAGAGAAGTTTCTATGTTGCTGTTCAGTGTGTTAAAAATAGAAGCTAAACCTCCCTCAAATCACACTCTGCCACTATAAATAAAGGACAATGTAGTGCTGTTGTTACATACTTCCCCCCCCCCCAAAAAAAAACAGGCATTAACACATTTTGATCATCTGTTTGTTCAATCAGGATTGACCCAGGGCTAAAATAACAACACCAATAAGAACAGCAATAATACTTTGCTAAAATGTGTTACTAATTCTATTTCTAAATTTACGCAATGATTCTTATCATACCTGCATATATGTATTCACGCCCAATTTCTCTCTCATCCCCAATCTCCAGCTCCATAATTGTTTGCTCAGCTATGAGAGAAATAGTTACTGCTTTGTCACCTGGTACCTGTTACAAAAGTTCTCACTTTTTGCATTTTGCTTGTCAGAGTTGTTCATGCTAGTCAGGTAGTTTTTGTTGTTGTTGCTGTTGGTTGTTTCGCAAAGAGAAATGAAAACTAGGAGAAAATATTGAGCTAAATAGATGTTGCGTTGGAAGCTTTCTATCTGTTCTCTATTTTTGGGGAAATATGACGAAAGGAAACTAGATCTAATGACTTGTTCTCATCATAACTATTATGCTATTATTATTACTCAGTATGTAGTGAAAGCCACTGTATTGTTGGTTAGATATTATAGTATTTGTTACTTATTGTCTAGTGAAACTATGTTGTTTGTTATTCTGTTTTTCTCCCTCTCTCACTCTCTCTGTTGAGAAGAAGGATCTTTGAGATGCCACACGTAAATCTAGGAACTGATTTTGGTTCAATGAGAAAGAGAGAGCGAAAGAAAGGGGCAAGGGGAAGAAATAGAAAAGAAACCATTACTTCATTGCTATTTTATTTATCAATGCAAGAAGGATGAAAGAAGAGTTGGCCATATCAGGATTTAAACTGACAATATACAGTCAAAACAATTGCCACAAAGCATTGACTGAAGCTCTGATTTGCAATTTTTATCTAAATACATTCCATATAAAATACTTTTAATACTCACTTTCCTGTAACTTGAAGATATATCCGGACACCTCTCCATCACCTTCTCTCCTTTTCCAACTGGAATAATCATGTATCTCCTCCACTGCAAGACACCTGTTCCTGTCTCTCTATCATACTTTAATCTCTCAATACCTGGTATAAAGCCACCTCTCTCAAACTGCATCCCATTCTCTCAATAAGTCTTGTTTTGTGAGTTGCTTGGTGACCTCCCTAGTGCCAGTGCAATGAAAAAAGCATCCAGTGCACTCTGTAAAATGGTATAACATAAGGAAGAGCATCAGCCTTAGAAACCATGCCAAAGCAAACACTGGAGCTTGGCACAGTCCTCTGGCTTGTCAGCTCCTGTCAAACCATCCAACCCATGCCAGCATGGAATATGGTTGTTAAATAAATATGATAATGACAATGACAATGACGACAATGTAGTTCCTATTTCTTTATTGCCCACAAGGGGCTAAACATAGAGGGAACAAATAAGGACAGACGAATGGATTAAGTCGATTACATCGACCCAGTGCGTAACTGGTACTTAATTTATTGACCCCCCGAAAGGATGAAAGGCAAAGTTGACCTCGGCGGAACTTGAACTCAGAACGTAATGGCAGACGAAATACCACTAAGCATTTCGCCCGGGGTGCTAACGATTCTGCTAGCTCGCCGCCTTTGTAGTTCGAAGACAATGTAGTTCCGCTAAGCAATGTTGAACCAAAGTGTGGCATTTATGATGAAATCAAAAATCTACCAAACATTCAATAATCTTAGTCAATCTCAATTTATTATCTACTTTATTGTATATGCTGTACATTATATAAAACAGACCTAAATGTAGAATTAATATTTATGATTCCATTACCTTTCTTTTAAGTGATAATGGTATCTTCATAGTTGAGATCCATCTCAAGTAGCAGCACAGGTGTTTACACTTTGTCAGACCACCTTCTTGTAATTTTTGTTATGTTAATAACTGTCAAACATTCCTTCTTGTACAAATACAAGGTGTTTTTAGTGTTTATTCATATCGTTCTATCTTCTATCTTATCCTGCCATAGAAACTCCTGTACATCTTCATTTCAAACTTCTGTTTATAGCCACTCAGTCAACTCACAAACATTGTTTATCGTTTTCTCACTCCAAACTGTGGTTCTCTTTCTTTCTTCTGCCTAAGGTCGGTGCTTATGAATGTCTTAATATCATTTTACATAGAAAATCTTGGTAAGTTAATTCATGCTTTACTACAAATAGACTTAATATAATGTTGTTGTGTCAGCTTTTGGATGTTGGTCAGAGATGGTATCTGGCTTAGAGATAGAATATCACTTCTCCACAATAGATGCTGGGTTCATCCTGACCCAGCAGAACATCACTAGCATGAAAGAATTTCTCTAGAAATTGATTCAGCTATGAATTTGCCATTATTACTTAAAAGAAAGGTGATGGAATCAGAAATGCTTGGGTTATATTTATTCAGTCTCATACAATATAGAACATAGACAGTAAGGTAGATAATAAACAGTGGCTACTACTAAGTATGTTATTGGTTGTTTTTAAATCTATGGTTCCACCAAAATTGTTACACTGTCGTCCAGTATAACAACTTCATAAAAGTGAACCATGTATTTTATATAAAATATTCTTAGACAAAAGCAGTGAACTGGAAGAGTCATTAGAGAATCAGACAAATGTCTTGTAGTAGGTAATTGTTCTGGTTTTTTACATTCTGAGTTCAAATCCAACTGAGACCAGTATTGCCTTTAATTTCATTTTCAGAGTCAATAAATAAAATAACAGCAGTGAAATAGTGGCTTTCACTCATCTCTTTCTCTCTATCTCTCTCACACATGCACAACTGACTACATTGTGCTTTGAAGAAGGGTCATGAAAGAACACAAGACCACTTGCTGCATCCCTTTGTTCATAAATGGAGAAGAATTAAGCAAGTGGCTAACAAACTCTTCAAAAACAAAAAACAAAATGTGAAATATTCTCATGAGATAATTTTTCTGTGTGACTGGAGCAATGGAATAATGTTTAATTCCTCTAACGTATCTTTCCCCACCATCCTTTCATTCAAAACGTTCAGGCCATGGCCACCTCTCCTAATTGCCAGACAATTTAGAAGTCAGAACATAAAGAACTAGAATAAATACCCCAAAACATTTTGTCCAAGATTCCATCAATTCTACCAATATATTGTCTTGTATTGGAATTGTATTTTATTGACTCCCTCGAAAAATCAAATTCCAAATTAGCTTTCGCAAGATTTGAACTCAGAAAGCAAAAAAAGACAGGATAAATACCCACAGGGATTTTGTCTAATACTCTAATGATTCTGGCAATTCTGTCTTCAAAAATTCTTGTCTTTAAAAGAAAAACAAATGGAAGAATATGATGGTTAATGCAATTCACTGCTTATTAAACAAAAGACCAGATGATGTCAGATGGAACAATTTGGTTTTTGGATCCACCAAAATGTTAGTGGAGGGGCAGTGTGTTAATCTGGGGAGAGGGGCATCAGCATTATCAACAACCATATCTATTGCAAACTATCATATTTTCAGACGTACAAGTAAATGTATTATATAGTGTAAGCATTCAAACATTGTCACTATCTTTTCAAATCCTGCTTCATTTCATTAGGAGCTATCCCCCAAAGTTGTCTTCGTGTATAAGTTAACCTATCATTTTTGGCTGTAAATTTGGGTCTGAAAAATTCAACTTGTTATATACTGGAAAATATGGTAATTGGTGATGAGCCAACAAGCAAATGATTCTTATTGTGATCATTGTAACTGATAGAAATAGCAACCAAATCTCCCTCAAATTACATCTCTCTTAAATATTGTTTAAATATTGTAGCTGTTCTCTTGCTAGCAATAATGACTTGGAAGCATGCACCATGGTTTTTCTAATTGTATTAGGTATCTGTGAAGTTATGAGCAGATATATACATCTTTTCAGCCCTTAGCCCTTCACCTAATGGATTATCAAGGATGTGACAGCTGGAAGGAAAGAGAGCTGCACTAGACTGCTGCTCATTTTCAGCTGAGTAAACTGGACCAGTGTGAAATGAAGTGTCTTGCTCAAGGACACAACATACTGTCTGGCCCAGGAATTGAACTTATGATTTTATGGTCATGCACCCCACACTATAACCACTAGGTTACACACTTAAGCCATTCTTACTGTCTTTAAAAACCTGGTAGAGAAAAATGTGTTGGGAAATACAGTTGTCTGTAGACTGTAACCAAAAGACAATAAAAGACAGGGTGGTCATGACTGGGATACTGTTTGATCATAGGTCTGCTTGATTGGGGTCTGATCTGGGGTTAAATGACAACCACAACAAACTTGCGTAGCAACACAGGATAGGGTTGGGAGGGGAAAGTTAGACAGAAAGAGAGGGGGGGGGGGTAGGAAGTTGAGCAAACATAATTTGTGAATATTGAGAGTACAATTGGAAACTTGCCAAACCTCAACATATGATTTTTTGTTTTTTTGTTTTTCCCCCTCTGTACATATGCACACACACACACAAGCAAACACAGACGTACTCACAATTGTTGCATATCATTCTTGTTGCATTCCTGACACAGAACAAGGTATTTCCAGTAACACAGGTTGTTAACATTTAATAGTAAGTGTGGTGGTTGTTTTGTTGTTTTTTTTTTAAAGTTTCAAGTTTCAGAACCTTCCAATTTCATAGAATGAAATGGCAGCAACCTAGCAAGAGTTTTCTGGAATATAGTTTGGCAACTTGCTAAAAATATATGAACAAAACAAAACAAAAAAAGAAAATTAAAGTTTGCATTGTCGAAGGTGGGAGAGAAGGTTCTGGAAGTGGATGCTTTCTAGAAACTAAACTGGGCAGTATCAGCAGATTGGTGTCAGCTTGTTGTTTGTATTGAAACAGATATTATTAGTATTATTATTATTATTATTAAGGCAGCAAGCTGGCAAAATTGTTACTGCACTGGAGAAAATGCTTAGTGGCTTTTTTCCAACTTTACATTCTGAGGTCAAATTCCACCAGGGTCATCTTTGCTTTTCATCCTTTTGGTGTTGATAAAATTAGTACCAGTTGAGCACTGGGGTCAATGTAATCAACCTCCTTTGAAATTGCTGGCCTTGTGCCAAAATTTGAAATCATTGTTGTTGTTATTATTATTATTAATACTATTATCGGGATGGTAAGGTGGCAGAATCTTCAAAGCATTAGACAAAATGCTTAGTGGATGGACATTCTACTTAAACTTGTGCTGGTCAGTGATTGCAAGAAAGACAAGTACTGGGAGGGAAATCCCGAGGGAAGAAAGAACTAGAAATAGTGATTAGTGCAAGGCCTGGGGCATAGAAGGGTAAGTCAGCTAGGAGTGCCTAAATGGAGATATCATGAGACCAACAAACCTTGGGGAACAAAGGCCATTATAGTTGCAGTAAAAAGAGACAGAGAGAGGACACAGCTCATTTGTAAGCCAGAACACTGGTGTGTTTAGTGTGGGACTTCATGTTGATTATTAGTTGAGTAACCTTTCTCGGGGTGCAGTCTAGGAGGTCTGTGGGTGTGCATGTTAAGAAGGGCATCAAGCCATAGAAACCATGCCAAAACAGACAACTGGAACCTGGGCAACTCTCTGGCTGGCCAGCTCCTGTCAAACCAGCCAATCCATGCCAGTATGGAGAATGAATGTTAAATGATGATGATGATTGAGCCGAGAAAGAGAAGCCAGGTGAAACAGCAAAGTAAGGTGGTAAGATAACAGTGAAAAACTGAAGAATAAGTTACTGGAGAAAGAGATAAGGTTTCTGGGTGGTTTTGATTCTGCTGGCGGTGGTAGTGGTGTCTCTAAATAAATACCCACAGTAAGGAGGAGGAGGAGGATTATGGGTAGATGGAGAGGGTGGAGAAAAAAAGATACAAGTTTATGTCTGCCTACTTGATTCTAGTTGAAACAGCTGTGTGCAAGTGTGTCTGTGCATCTCTGTGGGTGTCTATGTGTGTATTTATGTGCTTTTGTGAATTTGTGTTTGTTCTGTGTGTGTATGTGGATAGTTTTACATATTCATATATGTGTGTGTGTGTGTCATGTTTTTTTTTTAATTTTACCTTTTTTTCACACATCAAATAATTCTGCTTCTTAAGAGAAAATAAATTATATTCCAGTGTACTCCTTATAAATTCCATGTCTCTAGATGGGAGCAAATATAAACATATAATTGAATTTGAAATAATAATTCCTTCTACTATAAGCACAAGGGCTGAAATTTTGGAGGAGAGGGTTAGTTGATTACATTGACTCCCAATGTTCAACTGGTACTTATTTTATTGAATCCAAAAGGATGAAAGGTGATGTCAACTTCAGCTGAATTTGAATGTAAAGATGGATGAAATTCTGCTAAGCATTTTGTCTGGCATACTAACAACTCTGCTGGCTCATTGCCTTTAAAATTCTAATTTTGGCACAAGGTCAGCATCGACCCCAGTACACACTGGTCATTTTTTTTTTTTTTTGTCAACCCCAAAATGATGAAAGTCAAAGTTAATTTTGACATCATTTGAAATCAGAATGTAAAGGACTGGAACTAATATCTCCAAGCATTTTTGTCCAGTGAAGTGACAATTCTGCCAGCTTGCTGCCCTCCAATAATAATAATAATAATAATAATAAATACCCTGATGCAGTAACAGGCAGTGGCTCTCATGTCTTCTGATCTTAACTGATTGGATGTGTTATCATGTACTTTGTTTTGTGTTAGTATAAAAGATGGGCTACAGCAAATATTCTGCTCAATATCACAAATTTGCTTGTTAGTTGTTTGATCTTATCCAGTTAAGCATGTCCCTTGGTGGCTGACGATATGTACATCTCTGATCATGAGCAGAAGTAGTAGGAGAGCATCATAGCCATATATTGAGAGGAATTCTTTGAGGTTTGAATAATTCACCTCTGGAAACATGGGTGTTTCGTTCAACATCTTTAAACAACTCTTATTCAGGGGCCATTTCAATGGGATGGGCTACTCTACCTGAAGAAAATTCTAACTGGGCCCCACCTGCAAGGTCATGTGCTATTTATCTTGATATGAGATCACCATGTCGTGCACATATGGTTGTGATGCATGTGCCTGGTGTATCTTAATCAGATGGGTAGTCATGATGGGTATACTGGGCTTCGTATATTTGTACCCCAATGTCACTTTGCTCTCTCACTTAATAATAATAATAATAATGGCTTCAAATGTTGGCACAAGGCCAGCAATCTTGGTGGAGGGGATAAATCAATTACATTGACTTCAGTGTTCAACTGGTACTTATTTTATCGACCCTGGAAGGATGAAAGTTGACCTCAGCAGAATTAGAACTCACATAGATGAAATGCTGCTAAGCATTTTGCCAGGCATGCTGATGATTCTGCCAGCTCACTGCCTTAATAATAATAATATGATAGTAATAATAATAATAATAATTTTTACTAATTTTGGCGCAAGGCCAGCGATTTGGGGAAGGGATAGCTGATTACATTAATCCCCAATGTTCAACTGGTACCTATTTTATTGACCTTGAAAGGATGAAAGGCAAAGCTGACCTTGGTGGAATTAGAACTCAGAACATAAAGATAGACAAAATGCCACTAAGCATTTTGCCAGATGTGCTAATGATTCTGCCAGCTGACCACCTTAATAATAATAATTAATAATCTTAAAAGAGAGCATAGAATATTGAGTAATACTTGTTTTCTATAAGCTTATACTGAACTGTGAAATAGAATAAAAACACTAAAAGCTACTGCAAGACAAATACCTACCACTACCAATAGTACCCCCATCAACTACAGATATAGGAAAGAAGCAACTCTAAGGTCATTGATATTTACAAACAGCACAGGATTCTCTCATTGCATTTGAAATTCTTAACCTTTTTAAAACCTATTATACCAAAGGATAAGATACAATTCTGTATACATTATCAAGTTTAATTAGGAAAGTTTAGTAATTGAGATAACCAAGTCAAATGAAGAACTATTTCTCACCCCCTTCATTATGGTCTTCTGGAATAATGTATTTGTATAATTAGTGTTGCTGTAAATAGATATTTTTGTAGATATATATTCGTTAGGTATCATACATTTTGGGGACTGCAGTGATATTGGTTGTTAGTTTCTAATGGGCTAATCATTCACTCATGAAATTTCTGATGCTGAGACTAATAAAGGAACACCTGCTGTGCAGCTCAGGTGGAATAAATACCATGAGCTATTTTGTTTGATGTGCTAGTTTATTGGCAATTAGCTTGCCAATGTGTGGGCATCTATATATATATATATATATATATATATATATATTCATTTATTGCTTAGGCATAGTGATATTAATAACCTAGTGTTAGAACTCAATACACATATGCTTCAGAAAAAATAAGCATTAGTCAAGTACAGAGCATAATAAGAGATAAATGACAAGGGAACAAGAAACTATGTAATGAACTTCAATGCATAATAGCTTGTTCCTTCATCCTTTTTTGTCTCATAGATATATATTAATCAAAGTGTACTACAGTATTATACTTCCATTATGATCAATCTTCCCAATTAGTTTTGCATTAGGGGGTTCAACAGAGTGTTAGATAACAGTCCGATTATGTAACCCTGCACTCATCAGGAGTAGACAGCTTTTTTATATATATATATATATATATATATATATAAGGGAACGCTGGAAAAATTTCCTTGTTTTGGGTAAAAGAAAATACCCAAGGATCAGTTATGATTTTATTCAACATATTCCCCTCTCAGACTCACTTATTGCAGTGGTCCTTCAGTTTTTCTAAGCCCTGTAAAAGAACATGGAATGTTGGGCTCCAGTGACACCCTGTAAAAGAACATGGAATGTTGGGCTCCTTTGTGACACCCTTAAAGCCAAGAACATTTCAGCACCCTCTCATATATAACCTGGCATAATCCACCTCTCTTTCTACTATACCCCCTACTTACTTAAGAGGGCTTTTCTGCAATTTAGAAAGATGCACCATGTTTTTACTATTTAGAAAGTGCACCATTTTCTGAATATTCCATGTATTTTAAGGTTTAAGTTCTTCCACTATTCATTGAGTCTATTTTGAAGTTAGTGAGTTGACTTTAGGTAAACAATTCTGCTTTAGTAATTGATTCCAAATTGTACTGATCTGGTTCAAGAGTGATAGTAAACTTGTTTGTTGCACCAATTCTTGATTTAGATAAATAATCTCTCATGGATGACTGAGAGATCACAATTTCAATTCAACCCATTTATTTCAACTTAAATACCATAAAATTTATTTTAAACATCTAATCAGAGTTTCTCAGTCTGACTTTGTGGAGGTCAAATAAAAAAAATTAATTACATCTCTAGCTTTGAACTCTAAAAATAAAAACTTTTAAAGTTTAAAAATAAAATTAGAAGAAAAATATAGAAAACTATTCTTTATGTTGTGTAACAAAATTATGGATCACATTTTTCAAGATGTTTCAGTATAAATATTGGTTTCAAATTTTAGCACAAATCCAGCAATTTTGAGGGAGTGGGTAAGTCGATTACCTCGATTCCAGTGCTCAACTGGTACTTATTTTATTAACTTATGGATGAAAGGCAAAGTCAACCTGAGTGGAATTTGAACTCAGAGTGTAGTCAGGTGAAATGCTGCTAAGGATTTTGCTCAGCATGCTATATATTCTGCCAGCTCGCCACCTTGTTCTAGTATAAATATTAAAACTGTAACCTTTTTGATACCAACTTCTGCCTGAAACCTCTCCTGGTCTGATGATGCAAAACTTCTAATTTAATGTGATTTAAATTATGACCATCAAAATTTCATTTTAAGTTATGTTCCAAACACTAGCTTTAAGAATGGCAGTTATTTTACTAAATTCATTATTTCTAAAATCATTTGAAACAAAAGTGGTGTAATTCAATAGAAATATGGCAGCAAAAGAGTTGAATTATATTTTTAAAAACCTGCTATGCACTTAGACACCTCTTGTAGTACACCAATGCATTAGGGTGCATCTTTTGAGAACTAGTAAAAAGCAGATAAAGTAGCAAAGAAAATATTTATGGTCAAGGGTCTGTGACAAGGGCCAACATTAACAGCCAAGCATCAAAGACATCTTGTGGTTGATATAACTGGAACCTACTGGCAGAGCTAGAAATTAATAGGGAATAAAAGACAACATATGTTGAAGTTGTTGATTCCTTATATTCACAGGAATAAATATGGTTTAAAGTGTTTAGGAAAAGAAAAGGGGATGCAAGAAAAGCCATACATAAATGTATCTAGCATTTTACAGTATAGAAATCTGGAAACAGGATATCAAGCAGATATATAATCTTTTAACTCTTTCTCTTCTTTTTTCTCAGTCCTAATACTAATTTCTTCCTTTTCCCTTGCTTCCTGTTATACTCCCCCAACCGCCCCTCTTAATTATCATATCACTCTCTTTTCTGTTCCCACTTAATTATAGGGGCCAGTTTTGGGGTCTTGGCTTTGCAAGTAATGAGATGATCATCACTATTACTGAACCTCAAAAACAAAGTGGTTAGGAAGAGTAACCAGTTATAAAAGCCATACCAGAGAAGACACTGGAACAGGATGCTATCTGTTGGTTCAGCAGACCCTGTTAAACCACCCAAGCCATACCAGCATGCAACTGGATGTTAACCTTTTGCCTGTCCAAATTATTTTTTGTCAATTAGTCCTAAACATTTATACTTGTTTCTAGATTTTTAGTTAGCCCTTATTTGAAACATTCTGAGTTGAAATAAAGCTTTCCTTTCATAAGTCCCACGTTACTCTGGCGGTTGAAAAAATATTGGGAATGTGTATTGTATATGACACATTGACACCAAGGAAATAAGTCGTGTATCTCACATGATGCACAGGACAGGCAAAGGATTAAATAATGAAGATGATCAGGATATCCATATGCAAGTGGGAATTTTATTCCTTATGTAATGCTGAAATCTTGCATTGGTTCTGTTGTATAAATATTCCAGTTATATGACCAACAGCTCCCCTCTCTCTCTCTCTCTATATATATATATATATGTGCACACACACATACGCACACATTGCCTTGATGGTTCCTTTGTCACTTTTGAAAATAAATATTCAGTTCTTTGATGAACTGAACTACCTTTTCATTGAATTAACAGGTAAATGTTGAGTATTCCATAGACGTGATTCTTAAACCAAATTAGCATAACACAAAATGGGAAAAGGCCAGATATTTGACTTACAGGCATAATCCACCTAATAAGCTTTCACATAGTTTACCATTCAACTTGTGAGGTTTGGGTCAACCTCATCCAGATATTTTTAGATGTTCATCAGTTTTTTTTTTTATTTAAAGCTTTATATAAAAATAACCAGACATTAAAGTGTAGAATGACTCAATAGTTTTTAGTAGAGTAACATTTATATTTTTAGAAACTGTCAAACTATTCCTTAGAAAAGTTATTACATATGTATGTATATATATATATATATATGGATGTATATATAGGAAAAATTAAAAAAGGAGGCAAATGCTCAGGATGTTATTAAAACATTTATATCTTGAAGATATGAAGATATAAATGTTTGCCAGGTGGTGCTATTCAGTTAGACAAGGCCTGGGCCAGTACTGGACAAAACCTATCAAAGTATCCTGAGCATTTGTCTCCTTTTACAATTTTCCTTATTTTCTCCTAAATACGACTTACTCATCCCGGAATCAAATCACACACAAGTGTGACCATTGTTTCCTAGGATACTTAAGCAACATTTAGCTACCTTGTAATTATTCCCCTGGATCTTTCCTATATATATATATATATATATATATATATATATATGTATGTATACAGTAATCACTTGCCATATCACAGATCACCTATTGTGTCCTCAGTACATTGCAGATTTTTCTGGCTAATATATGTAAATTTATATCATGA
>NC_069001.1:16082347-16085938 GCF_001194135.2 Octopus bimaculoides | reverse complement strand
TGTGTGTGTGTGTGTGTGTGTGTGTGTGTGTGTGTGTGTGTGTGTGTGTGTGTGTGTGTGTGTGTGTGTGTGTCTGTATTTTTCTGTGTACTACTATTTTATTTTATTTTGTTATTATTATTATTTTCATACGTTCTGTAGTTTTTATTTCTACAATTCATTTCCTTTCTTTCACAGCAGCGGTGTTTTCTTTCTTTAGATTTTCAACCACCATAATTGGTCATGAACAAGCTTTAGTACAGTAGTTGGCTGGTGGTAGTGTGGGTGTCTTGAGGAATTAAGAAAGCGTGGGTTGGGCTGTCACTTGACGGTGGTGGTGGTGATGATCTCAGCTGAAAGAAAATTTGGCTCATTTGCAAAAGCCAAGCACAGATGTACGTCTAGCTGCTTTTGCTCAATTATTTCAAACTAGCAACAAATTATCATTGATGTTACCTGTCTTACAACACACTTGTTCGGTAGAATAATAATAATACTACCACTACTACTAGTAACAATAATAAAAAAAAATAATAATAATAATGTATAGATGGTGTAATCTTGCTTGTCTATATTTATCATCTTATCTCATGACTGTGCCAGTGTTTCCAACAATTCTTTACTCAAAGAGTATTGAAAGGTATTTTAATTTTGGAAAAAGCAAAATAGGTTTTTAAAAACCAAAATAAACCAGAAAATTGTTAGAAAGAAAATAAAAGAATTACAAAAAAAACCAAAAAAACACCCAGCAAAGATACTACAATCAAGAAAATAATCCTGAAATACCTAGAATATAAGTGTTTATATATATATATATTATGTTGATGTATATCATTATCATTTTAAAAATTACTTTTTCATTGAACAAACAAAATTTATTGAGGCAGATTTTCTATGGCTAGATACCCTGTCTGTTACCAACCCTCCCTGTTTCCAAGTAAGGTAATATTTGCCCACGGCTAGACATGTTTTCACGGGAGATTACAATGAAGGATGTCATTTATATGACAGTGACACTCATTTAGAATTATTATGCCATGCCAAGACAAGGAGGCATGCACATGCATGTATACACCCAAAATGAGCTTTTAGTTTCCGTCTACCAAACCCACTCACAAGAGATTAGCTGCTCTGAGGCTATAGTTGAGGACACTTGCCCAAGGTGCAAGACTGAACCCAAACCAAGTGTTTAAGACACAAACTTTTTAACCACACAGCCACACCTAAAACAGACTGGCATTCTGTTCATGGGGAATATTGGCCCATTTGACTAGCCAAAGGGTTGGCATCATTCAAAAGCTACATCAATGCAAAGAAGTGCATTGTGACCAGTGGTGTATAACATCTGGTAGTCTGGTTGATACAGTGATATAATCATCATCATTTAATATCTGTTTTCCATGCTGGCATGGGTTAGATGGTTTGACCAGAGCTGACAAGCCAGGCTCCAGTCCGTTTTGGCATGGTTTCTATGGCTGGATGCCCTTCCTAATGCCAACCACTCTACGGAGCATACTGGGTCCCTTATACATGTCACTAGTACAGGTGCCTTTCACATGTCACTGGCTTCAGGTCATGACCACGATTTTACTTCACTAAGTTTGATATACATATGTGTGTGTGTGTGTGTGTGTTTGTATGTATTATATATATATATATACATGTATGTATTATATATATGTACATGTATGTATTATATGTATGTATTATATATATATATATATATATACACACATGTATGTATTATATATGTCTTCATTTACCTTCAGTTTCCTAACCATTTTTGTTCTTTATCCTTCTTACACACCCTCTACCCTTCCAGTACCACCAACAACAGTGCCACCACCCTATTCTAACATTTCACACAAATTATTAATTGTCATCTGTTCATAAAACAATCTTGTTAACCTCACATAAACAGAACAGGTTCCCTTGAAAGCTAAATAAAACAGCTCTTAATATCATGTTTAATATCAGTGTAAACTATAAAACTAAACTACAAACTTGTCTCACCAATAATAATAATAATAAGAGGTCGACATTATTAATCTGACAAAATGTCATGTTAGAATGTTTAAAATATAATACAATAATAACAACAATATGGCCGGAAGCTATGTAGAACTTTTTAAAGTTTGTTGTTTCTAGGCAGGGAATTGGTGGAATAGAACAGAACCATTGGAACAGATTGTTGGTGCAAAATACCTCTTTATTTCTTGAGTTCAAACTTTTTGCCTCTCAATTTCCATGGTTGATAAAATCAAATCATAAATATTCAAGTCAAATAGTAGGGTTGATTTAATATTTCTATAAAGCATTCTTTTTATAGGAATATAAAGGTTATGAATGGAATTGTGGAGGCGCAATGGCCCAGTGGTTAGGGCAGCAGATTCGCAGTCATAGGATCATGGTTTCGATTCCCAGACCGGGTGTTGAGTGTTTATTGAGCGAAAACACTTAAAGCTCCACGAGGCTCCGGCAGGGGATGGTGGCGAACCCTGCTGTACTCATTCACCACAACTTTCTCTCACTCTTACTTCCTGTTTCTGTTGTGCCTGTAATTCAAAGGGTCAGCCTTGTCACACTGTGTCACGCTGAATATCCCTGAGAACTACGTTAAGGGTACACGTGTCTGTGGAGTGCTCAGCCACTTGCACGTTAATTTCACGAATAGGCTGTTCCGTTGATCGGATCATCTGGAACCCTTGACGTCGTAAGCGATGGAGTGCCAACAACAACAATGAATGGAATTAAAATAAAAGATTAAGACATTCTGTTTATGATTTTTGTATCCTTCACATGTCATGCCTTATTCTCTCTATAATCTATACAGTGTAGGTATGGCTGTGTGGTTAAGAAGCTTGCTTTCTAACCACATGGTTTCTGGTTCAACCCTGCTATGCAGCACTTTAAGTGAATGTTTACTACTAAAACACTATACATATATTATCATTGATTTGTCTCGGGTTCATTCTTATTCCTTGTAGAATTTATGTGGGTAGCAGGTTACTACCGGTAACCTTAGGTATCCACTATCTTTCATTGGTCCCTCCAAGTGCCTATGACTCTCTTGATATTCTTTCCTTTCCGTAAGAGGCAAACTTTCTGTAGAAGCTCTACAAGGCATTCTATTCCAATCTCCTTCCGCCATTTGTCTATATCTTTGCTTACAGTTCCCAATGTACTACTTATTATAGGCACAACCATTACAATTTTCATATTCCAAATTCTTGCAATTTCAAATTTTAAGGGATTGTCTTGTAATTTCTTTTCATCTTTCTTACGTATATTATTATTATTATTATTATTATTATTACTACTATTAAGGCAGCAAGCTGGCAGAATTGTTAGCACACTGGGCAAGGTGCTTAGCGACATTTTGTTTGTCCTTCTGGTCTGAGTTCAAATTCTGCTGAGGTCGACTTTGTCTTTTATCCTTTTGCGGGGTCGATGAAATTAGTGCCACTGGGGTCGATGTTATCAACTTGCCTCCTCCCCCAAGTTTCTCAGCATGGTAATGATTCTGCCAGCTTGCCACCCTCAATAACAACAGCAATAATAATAATAATAATATCGAAAATAATAATAATCTAAAAAAAATAAAGCTTTATT
>NC_069001.1:16078885-16081452 GCF_001194135.2 Octopus bimaculoides | reverse complement strand
CCCCCCCCCCCACCGCTTGAGAACTGGTTTTGATGTGTTTACATCCCCATAACTTAGCGGGGTCAATAGAACAAGTACTAGGTTTAAGAAAAAAATACGTACTGGGGTAAATTCATTTGACTAAAAATTCTTCGAGGTGGTGCTGCATCCTGGCCACAGTTTAATGACTGAAGCAAGTAAAAGATAAAAGATACATACAAACAGAAATAGTAAAACTAATACCATCATTCACAACCATGAATGACTTAGTTGCACTTACCATGGTTTCTGTTATCAAAGATACCAAGTTAGATCCTTTCTCTCAACCATTTTTTTTTTACCTATGGATCTCTTTCGTTACTATTCTATTCTAGTGGATCACCATAACCATCCAATGTCTAAAAACTAGCTTTATAGATGCTTCTTTTAAATTCCAATTTTGTTTTTCACACATTAACTAACATAGAGAAAGGAACCTGTTTCTTGCAATAAAGACAGCAAAATCAAAAATTTTCCATGGACCCTTAAAATACTGTGCATCCCCAATTTACTATTTTGTTAGCATGGACACCCAAAATCTTAAATGGACCCTGGTCTAGAAGCAGAAAAAATGTCACTCTGAAAATGGCACCCTTAATTTTTAGCCAACAACTAAAATTAAAATAATGATAAAATGGAATATATTTTTAAGGTTGTAAAGGAGTTTTGATTTCCTTTCTAGAAGCTTCTCTTTACTCTTTTACTTGTTTCAGTCATTTGACTGCAGCCATACTGAAGCACCGCCTTTAGAGTCGAGCAAATCGACCCCGGGACTTATTCTTTGTAAGCCTAGTACTTATTCTATCGGTCTCTTTTGCCAAACCGCTAAGTGACGGGGACATTAAACACACCAGCATCAGCTGTCAAGCAATGCTAGGGGGACAAACACAGACACACACACATATATATATATATATACACACATATATATATATACGACGGGCTTCTTTCAGTTTCCGTCCACCAAATCCACTCACAAGGCTTTGGTCGGCCCAAGACTATAGTAGAAGACACTTGCCCTAGATGCCATGCAGTGGGACTGAACCCAGAACCATGTGGTTGGTAAGCAAGATACTTACCACACAGCCACTCCTGCGCCTATTTTTTGTTTTTCTGTTTTGTCTTCGTTTTTTTTTTTTTTTCTATTTTCTTTCTGTTAATTGATATATTTATTTATTTAAATTTTGTAGGAATGAAGAAATTTGAATACAAAAATACTCAATGGCATGAAGAATGTTTCTTGTGCAATGTCTGCAAAGAGGCCATTAAAAACAAGAGCTTCATTCCTCGTGGTGATGAAGTTGTCTGTATCCCCTGTTTCGAAAATAAGTATGCTCAGAAATGTGCTAAATGCAACGGTGTAAGTATTGATCTGACACTTCCATTATTGGTCACACAGTTCTGTTATTAGTCCAAGAGTTCTGCTATTGGTTCAACAGATTCATTATTGATCCAACAATGACAGGCTAAAATTATTTGGGGTTTTTTTCTGTTTTTTCAAAAAATATATAAGTTATTTTAGAATTTCTTCAGATGTATCTTAGATACGATGAAAATTAATATATATATATATATACTTACATATACACACACATATACGCACATATGTACACACATATATGCATATTTATATATATGGGCATATATATACATCTATCTATATATATATATATATACACATACATGTATATATGCATATACACATAATATATACACTCCATCGGTTACAGCGACAAGGGTTCCAGTTGATCTGATCAATGGAACAGCCTGCTCATGAAATTAACATAGAAATGGCTGAGCACTCCACAGACACATGTACCCTTAATGTAGTTCTTGAGGAGATTCAACGCGACACAGAGGGTGACAAGGCTGACCCTTTGAAATACAGGTACAACAGAAACAGGAAGACATAGTGAGAGAAAGTAGTGATGAAAGAGTACAGCAGGGTTCGCCACCACCCCCTGCCGGAGCCTTGTGGAGCTTTTGGTGTTTTCGCTCAATAAACACTCACAACACTCGGTCTGGGAATCAAAACCGCGATCCTACAACCACAAGTCCACTGCCCTAACCACCGAGACATTGTGCCTCCACACACACACACACACACATCTATACTCTTTTACATGTTTCAGCCATGCAGCTGCAGTCATGTTGGTATATATATTTATAAAATACAAAATGGGACAAGAACGCAAAATATCCAGACAGTTAAGTGATACAAAAAAGAGACAACAAAACATCCAGATAGACGATACAAAGAAAACAAGGACAGGTCATTCGAAGTTTTCTTTCCTCAGTCAAGTTCCAGATTATCTTTGCAATTTTGGCTGGTTATACTCGAGATTGCTCCAATCTGGCCAGCCCCAAGGAAAAACTAAGCTAAGAGCATTAGATTCCTTAGAAGAAACCAGCGAATGTATACGAAAACAAGGATGGAAAAAAATGGAGAATGTTACACAAATACAAATAACAGGATGTAACATTCTCTGTTTTTTTCCCGTCCTTGCTTTCGTATACATTCACTGCTTTCTTCCAAGGAATCTAATGCT
>NC_069001.1:16077185-16078614 GCF_001194135.2 Octopus bimaculoides | reverse complement strand
ATATATATATATATATAGCGGCATACGTACACTTTAGTCTTTAATATATAATCATGAAATCATCCAACATTAGATGGCATATAAGGGTTCTACAATTTCTTGCTGAACAACCACACAGATGATTTGTTTATAGTGATCAAATGTTTGTTATAAGCTCACTCTCTCCAACAAATCAATATTATCTGTACAGGTGCATAATGTGCCACATGTCAGATGATGAAATGATAGCAGAGCAATGTGAAATGAAGTGTTTTGCTCAAGAACACAACACAATGCCCAGTCTGAGAATTGAAACTACAACCTTACAATTGTGAATGCAACACACACACACACACACACACACACATTTATACATATATGCCTATTTGTATGTATAATTCTGTACATTTGTTATACAGAGGACAGTTATTCTTTCAAGCTCGCATTCAATAGTTACATGTAATCTGGTTTTATCTTTTTAAACAAGGTCTTTTTATCATTTTTCACATTTTCATTCAAATTCCATTGCATTTTTTTAAAACTGAAATTTCTTATGCCGTTATCAGGATTCTTAGATTTTCACATATGTCCACACATACACATGTCTGCAAATATATACATGCAAACATACATATGCATGAATATAATATTTTTTAAGATGACTGAGAGTGAACCAATTTATTTGAAGATTTGGTTTTAACAAGAAAAAACATGAAAAAGAATGTAAAGTTGAGAATTAATTAAGCCATTGGTTCTATTGAGTAACCAGCCTAGTATTTTATTAATACAAGAGGTGGTTCAAAGACATGTAAGACTGACTCTTCAACAGCTAAACAGCGTCATTAGGATAGTGCTTTGGTTATAGTTCTGTATATAGGGTCAGAACTAAGTTAATAATGGTGATGGTGGTGGTGGTCTCAAGTAGAAGCAGCAGTGAGTAAGACTTTAAGTAGATTGACAGGGAAATAAACACTTTAAATGTATGAGACGAGGTGAACTTGTGTAGTGGGACAGATGAGCATGAGTAACCAGGAAGTATGGCTGTGTATTTAAGAAGCTTGCTTTGGAACAATGTGGTTTCAGGTTCAGTCCTACTGCACAGCACATTGGGCAAGTACCTTCTATTATAGCCCCAATTTAACCTATTCCTTGTATGTGTGTATAATATATATATATATATATATATATATAAATATATAATTTTAGAGAAAAGAACCAAAGTTCATGAACTTATTCATGAAAATCCACAGTCACATATAAAAAAATTAATAAATAAATGCACGATAAATAAGTATAATATAATGCAAAGTAAATATAAGATAAAGATAATAATAATATCTTATGATATTTACTTTGTATTATGTTATACTTATTTCACTAAATTCATTATTTTCAAAATTAATTGAATAAAAGATGGACTACTTCAACAGAAATATGGTAACAACAGTGT
>NC_069001.1:16072219-16076828 GCF_001194135.2 Octopus bimaculoides | reverse complement strand
ATATATATATATATATATATATATATATACTGAATAAATAAGGATTCAATATCCAGACAGGTACCATTCAAGCACTTAGTTATAATCCAGGTTAAGGTTAACTGCATCAAATTGAAATGAGCCCTAGAGTTACTTGAGGTAAGCAACCCCACTGTAATTTATCTGATGGGTAAATCCTGGGTTTGCTTCTCTGGATTATGAATATTTAACCAAGTGTATATCCAATAGTGTCAATGAATATGAAGATTACATCTGCATAATTTTTTTATATTATTTCTACAGTGAATTACAGTGTATTTGATTTAAATTTGCACAATGCACATTTCTGGTGCATAGACATCTAATGATTGCATTTGCATCCAGTTACTTTCAGCTGGTGATTAGTCTACACACCTTATTCAAGGCCCATTCACTGAAATGGATGTTGAGCAGTATATCCATGATTATGACATATAAGTGGTCAGAATATTGCTGATGGTTGTGTGTTGACTATTGTTCTTGATAATATTGATAGCTCTTCATCACTGTATAAATCAGTATAAAAGAGGCAATGTGCTTCCAGACAGCATGTCTGAAGAGTCATCAATACAGCCAAGTGCAATAGCTAGCAGGAAACTGTCAGTAATATTCTGACCAGTTATATGCCATAACCAGGGATATACTGGTCAACAATATATATGATGGACACTCCTGTCAAAGACGATGTATGAGCGTTCAGCTTTTACCAAACAACCTGCACAAATGATTTCTTTGTAGTGCTCAAATGTATGTGTTGTACGTTAGCTCATTCCTTCCATCAAATCAATGGTGCCTGAACAGATGCATGGTGTACTACATGTCAGGTGTTGAAGTGACCACAAAGTAATGTGAGATTAAGTATTTTGCTCAAGAACTCAACACACCACCCAGTCTAGGAATTGAAGCCACGATCTTGTGACTGTGAGTGCAACACTCTAACCACTAAGCCATGCACCCTCACACACACACGCACATGTATATACCTGGTACAGCCCTCCAGCTTACCAGTTCCAGTCAAACTGTCTAACCCATGCTAGCATAGAAAACGGATGCTAAATGATGACGATACACACACACACACACACACACAAAACCACTATTTCTGTTTTAGAGTGTGCTTTTTTTCTGACTTATGGACAACTAACTGATTATATGTGTATATCACTATATCAAGCTGACTATATCAGACTATAGCTATACACCACTGGTCACAATGCACTTCCTCGCATTGCTGTAGCTTTCAAATGATGCCACCCCATTGGCTAGGTGAGCAGGCCAACATTCCCCATGAGTGGAATGTCACTTAATCACAGGATCACCTATCTACAACTGAATGAACTGGAGCAATGTGAAATAATGTTTTACCCAAAAACACAATGCATCACCAGTCTGAGAATCGAAACCACAATCTTGCAATCAAGAGTGCAACATCCTAAACACTAGGCCATGTCCCTTCATATAAAAAATGAATTAACGCATAAAGAAAATGTATTTAAGATAAATATCTGCTGTTCTTTTTATTTTTCCCATCTATGCAGGTGCTAACCAAAGGTGGTGTTGCATACAAGGACATCCCATGGCATCGCGAATGCTTCACTTGCTCAAAATGCAACAAAAATCTAGCCGGAGAGAAATTCACATCACGTGAGGAAAAGCCGTATTGTGCTGATTGCTATGGTGACTTGTTTGCTAAGAAGTGCTGCATTTGCTCAAAGGCTATTATGGGTGAGTTTCCAGAATATTTTCTTAGAATTTTTATAAAGCTGTATTGCTTGGTCTATGTCTCAGTTAATTATATGACGACAGAAATTAATAGAGTTGCACTGAATATTTGGGATAAACAACAAAGGAAGATTAAATGTTACGTTTACGTATTTGTTTTGCAAGATTCCTTATGTGAAATCGTGTGTTGAAACAGATATTGTCACATTTCAGGTTTTTTTTTTTGCTTTTTTGCCAAATAAACACATGCATTACACACTCATTCTTCACTACAGAATTATTATTGTCCTTATTTTACTGTCCTTTGTCTTAAATCTTTTGTTGTACACCCTGTGACCTTTTCAGTGACTCTTCATTCCATGTATCTCCTCCAGTTCAGTCTTATTACACAGACAAATCAAAAATAAAATACAGAAAAATGACAAAAGTCAAAAGGACATACACAGTAAATGTATTAGACTGACACTCAGAAAAAAGTTTAAGATAGTAAAAAGAGGGCATGTGATACTTCAAGCATGGCTCTTTGTCAGAAAGAAGAAAATGTCCAGAGAAAAGGAACGTAACTGCCCAAGAAAAGCACATGGCTGAAAAATAACTGATTGGAAGTGGAAAGAGATAGAGGAAGTAGATTTTGAAAGCAGGAGAGTGCAAAAATGGCCAGTGTGCTTGTGATTATGTGGTTGATACAAATACATATATAGTTAAGAAGCTTGCTTCCCAACCATGTGGCCTTGGGTTCAGTCCCACTGCACAGTACCTTGAGTAAGTGTCTTCTACTATAACCCTGGGCTGACCAAAGCCTTGTGGGTAAATTTGGTAGACAGAAACTTAAAGAAGGTTGGCATGTATGTTCCATGTTAAAAGCACCCAGTACACTCTATGGAATGGTTGGCATTAGGAAGGACACCCAGCCATAGAAACCATGCCAGAACAGACACTGGAGCCTGGTGTGGCCCCCTGACCTTACTGGCTTTGGTCAAACCATCCAACCCATGCCATCATGGTAAATGGACATTAAATGATGATGATATATAAATGTATATAATATGTGTGTGTGTCATTGTTTGTCCTCCATGACCACTTGACAATAGATGTTGGTTTGTTTACGTCTCTGTAACTTAGCAGTTCAGCATAAGAGACCAATAGAATAAGTACAAGGCTTTTTAAAAAATGTACTGGGAACAATTTGTTCAACTGAACCCTTCAAAATGGTGCCTCAGCATGGCCACAGTCCAATGACTAAAACAAGTAAAAAATACATAGATATAAAATTTATATTAGCCAATTATAAAAAAAAAGAAGTAATCACAATATACAGCTTCTACTAGTTATATATATCTCTCAATAATCTTTAATCAAACAAATCAACCCCAGGACTTATTCTTTGTAAGCCCAGTACTTTTCTGCCAGTCTCTTTTGTCAAGCCGCTAAGTTACAGGGGACATAAACACACCAACATCGGTTGTCAAGCGATAGAGGGGGGACAAACACAAATACACAAATACACACATATATATATATATACACACACGACTGGCTTCTTTCAGTTTCCATCTACCAAATCCACTCACGAGGCTTTGGTTGGCCTGAAGCTATAGTAAAAGGCACTTGCCCAAGGTGTCATGCAATGGGACTGACCCAGAACCATGTGGTTGGAAAGCAAGCTTCTTACCACACAGCCACGCCTGCATGAGATATATATACATACATACATATATATATATGATGATGATGATGGATTCTCTCATTGTGAACAACAAATGAGGGTTCAGTAAAATAAAGCAGTAATCATGTTCTATGGACATGTACGTGTCTCTTGAGGCCTGCTGGTACCTCGCAAAGAGAATAAGTTGAGGACTCAGTTTTCTTGAGTGCTTGTGTATCATTCACCACATGTTTTCTTGAGTAGACAGTAAGGTCTGTTTTGCTCCATGACACAAAACCACAATGACAAGTAAGGTTCTCATTTAGAGGAGCAGTGTTTTGCCAGCATGCCTTGATGTTTCCACAAAGATGTGTGTGTACACACACACACACACACACATATATATATATACACACACACATACACACACACACACACACACACATATACACGTATATACACACACACACACATTCTTATCACAGTGATGATTTATAGGTTAGATACAGACTCACATATTTTAGGGGAAGAAAGTATAGTTGATGAAACTGATCCCTCTTGCCAGTACTTTACTGGTATTTATTTTGTTGTCCCCTACTCTGCTTTACCATCCAAAAGGTGAGCCTTTCATATGAAGATTTTTCTAACAAGTCTAATGACTGAAACAAGTAGAAGGTATAAAAGTTAACTAGAAATATCATGGGGTCAACCAGGCACATAATGTTGATTAGACAAACTCTAGTATTTGATTGATATCTATTTTATCAACTCCCTAGAAGGATGAAGAGTAAGAACAAACTCTAACTGGATTTAAAGTCAAGAACTTATTTTTAATAAGCTTCGTTTTTTGTCTTTTTTCAGGCTTTGGTGGCACCAAGTTCATCTCTTTTGAAGACCGTCACTGGCACAGCGACTGCTTCAACTGCAACAAGTGCAAAACATCTATGGTTGGCAAGGGTTTCCTTATGAATGAGGGAGACATTGTGTGCCCTCCATGTGGACGCAACTAAGACCTATATCTTGGGTTACTTTACAAGTCTCTTAAAGTCTTTAAATCTGTCCCTTGGACTTGATGAAAGTCACCAACAGCAAAAAAAAAAAAAAAATTTTTTAACCCTAAACGAGTATGTAATAAATATGGTTTATCCATTAGAATAATTTAGATCTATGATTATTTATTAAAGTTTAATTGTAATTTACCCACCGCCTTCTTTTCTACAATTT
>NC_069001.1:16069053-16071982 GCF_001194135.2 Octopus bimaculoides | reverse complement strand
TGAATGCATGTTCTAGAAAGTTCTGACTATTCTTTAATAGCCATGTTCCAGAGTCTTCTTTAACAGCCAAACTATGTAAACTAGGAAAGGCAGATTACTGGTTTTGCTTTTTTTCTCTTTTAAAACTGACAGTTTTTTTTTAATCACTTTTGTTGCTGGTTTTTTTTTACAATAAATTTTTTTTTTTCAAATAAACATTAAAACTGCTAATTATGCTGTTTTTATTTTCATAGATTGATTTAGTTTAAAAAGATTTTTTTTTAAACCAATAAATGAAAAGAACTGGATCTCTGTCCCACACATAAAACTACAGCATCCAAGGTGAATTAAAATTACTTTCATTATTAAGAAATCAAATTTAACCAAGGTAATGTTTACCTTTCCACCCCACTCTTCTAGGGGATGGGGTTTATAAAGTACTTTTACATATATAATATATACATACAGGGAGTCTATTCATTATTTGACTCCTGTCCTAAAAACTAGTCTTGTGCTTAATCAAAATAAATCTTAAGTTACATGCACAAATTCACGGTTGGAAGCCTTCACACACATGAACAAACAAACCCAAGTGCTATTACCAATAGGTATTGTGCTCAAGTACTTGTAAAAGATTTATTCAATTAACTTCAAACACTTCTCTGTATCCTAGTGCAAGACTTATATCAGCAGGAAATTGCTCGCAAATTACTAAACTGACAAAAATCTGCTTCATTTGATAGTGTACATTATTAAATTGATTTTGGAGGGAAATGTTTTATATATTCTACAATTAACAATTGTAGAATTGATGTTTTCTTGTTTTCAAGACCATTAAGAAAAAGACCATTTCCACTTTCAAAGAATTTTTTTTTTCTTTCTTTCTTAAAACTGTTGGTATTAAGAAGAGGGGTGAGTTTCAGGTATACTATTTAATAAACATTAAACCAATGAAGGTTCTTTTCTTTCTTTCTCTTGTCTCAAATAAAAAGTAATGTTTATATAAAAAGAAAAACATTTATTCTCCTCACTAAATCTGGTTGATTTAGAGGTGAGGTTACTGTACAGTATGTTTTTCATATATATTTTTTCAAAATGAAAGAAAAGACATTCTTACACATAATTCGAAAAATCTGGCTGTGTCTTCAATAAAATATGTCACTTGTTTTTTTCTTTCTTTCTTTTGTTTGTGGAAATAAAATCCTTCTTGTTTACCAACAGATCTATTTATTGGAGAGAAAAAAAATTTATCTAAAATATTGATAATAATGTGTACTATTAAATTCATCTCTATTCTACATTATTAAAATGAGGAAATTTTTATTCAATAAATTAATTTAAAAATCAAATTTTTAATTTTTTTTTTTCCCCTTTTTTTGCTTTAAATATTTATGAAGAAATATTTAAATTAAATAAATTCTACAACTTGAGAGGAAGGGTGAAGTAAAAAAAACAAAAAAACAAATGATACCCGTTTTTTTTATCTATTGCAGTTTTTGTATATTCCTCCATCTTTGAAAGATGTACAAACTGAAGAGTTTAAACATTAAAAAAAAAACATCACATTGAAAAGATGTCTACATCTTTTTTTTAACTGAAAGAAAAATTATTACACATTGGCAACAATTTTTATATATTGATGTCATATCTTAACTTTTAACAAAACTGTGTAAAACTTAAATCAACCACCCTACCCACCACTACCACCAAAAAATTTTTCTAGACCATAGTGCCTTCCAGGGAATAATCCTCCTCAACTTCTTCGTTCATGAGCGTAGGATTTTTTTTCTTATCATAAAAATGATAAACTAGAGATGTGTGTAGTGCAAAAGAGTACCTCTTGAACGTGGGCTCAGTAAAAAAAAATTAAATAAATACAAAAATAATGCTTCTTTTTAATGACATTGTACTTTATACTGCTGTTTTTATTTATTTTTTTCGTTTTTTTGTTTTGATTTTTCTGTCTTGAGCCCTGTAAATGAATCTGCTGAGACAAGAAATTATTTCTCATTTGCTATTGCATGGATATTAATTAATTAATTAATTAGATCTCATTAATCTAAAGCAAGGCAGAATTGATGATAGTAGTCTTACAATTCTCAAGCAGTATTTATTTTTACGTTTAATATTATTATTAAGGCAGCGAGCTGGCAGAATCCTTAGCACACCAGACAAAATGCTCAACAGCATTTCTTCCAGCTTTATGTTCTGAGTTCAAATTCCGCCAAGGTCAACTTTGCCTCTTATCCTTTCAGAGTTAATAAGATAAAAGTACCAGTCAAGTACTAGGGTTGATGTAACTGACTACTGCCTCCCCAACAAAATTTAAGGCCTTGTTTTCTATTGTAGAAAGGATTATGATTAAGGCAGTGAGCTGGCAAAATCCTTAGCATGTTGCAATAAATGCCTTAACAGCATTTCTTCATTCTGAGTTCAGATACCACTGAGGACAGCATTGCCTTTTATCCTTTCGGGGTTGATAAAATAAAGCACCAGTGAATTAACTGGGATCAATATAATTAACTAAGCCCTTCTCCAAAAATTTCAGACCTTGTACTTATATTAGAAACGATTATTAATATCATTATCAACTTATTGCTACAGATAATAGGAACAATTTAAAGGGGTATTTTAAATTTACTTCAACCTCAAATTCATAAGTGCTGCTATTGTTTCTCATTGACTAACCCAGCTCAACATACACACACAACAATTGTCCTCTAAACTACCAAATGATCAGATAATTATCATAGTCATTAAGACTACTAGTTTAATGTTTACATGCCAATGAGGATGCCTCTCCGCAGTTGCTTGACTTGCTGAAATAGCAACCAAATTTTTTCCACTCACATCCTGTCATCTTAAAACAGGAAGGACACATTAGACAAATTTTATATATCTAGGACACATGATCCTAGATATATATATATATATATATATATATATATAT
>NC_069001.1:16064921-16069043 GCF_001194135.2 Octopus bimaculoides | reverse complement strand
TATATATATATATATATATATATATATATATATAACAACATAGACCTAGATATATATAAAAACACTACAATCCCTCTGATCATGGGTCTGTTTGATCAGGGTTGAAGCGGGAGCTAAACAACGAGTACACCACCACCACCATGTTTACATTCTACTCTGCTGAGGCTAAAATGATATTGTTTTAAATGTGAAAGCAGCACATTCTGTTTCTAAAACACAAGGACTATAAAAATCTTGTACAGAGTCATACTGTTTTCTTTAAATAAAGTTAATATCCAGCATTTATTGTTACCTTTGTTTGCTTGTTTTGGTTTTATTTTGTAATTAACTACAACATCACTAATTTCTTATAAAGTCTGCAAATTCAATAAAATGTGTATATCATGGAAAGACAAGAACCACAATAACTCAAGTAAAAACTTTTGTCAGAGATAGAGAAAGTTTTGTATATCTGGCAAAGGGCTTTGTTCAAAACATCAATATTCATGACTTTTCATGGCATACAAATTTATTGAAATTTGCCAACTTTACTAAACAGCTTTTGCCAATGAAGACCACCCCTACTGGGTTGCTTGGACTCAAGTTTTGTGTAACTTATGCTGAGATCAAATCAAAAATACCTATCTACTCCCAGAAGATCTACAATATTTTACAATTTTTTTAGAATATTTTCATTATGTGAATTAATTGTTAAGGTGTTAATAAAAATTGTGTTAAACATTATTATAAGCACCAATTTTAAACAAAGAAACAGACTCAATGGAATCATTTGAACTGTAAACAGTCATGTCTAATCCTTTAGTATTCAGATTACTCTGGCAAATACAATGCTTATGCAATCACACTGTTTTGAATTAATCATGCATTATCTCATAGCTTTGGGATTTTGATGGTATGATTATTTACTTTTACAATAATACTGAAGGGTAGGTATGAGAGGCCAGATCTGGCCAGTTTTAACCGGAAATGGGTAGAATATTTGGGCTGCATAAGGCTGGTTTAAATGCTAAAGGGTTAAACATTTCTAGGACCTGATTTGAGTATTCACTTATTAGAGTATCTCTTACTACCTACACACACTCACTCTCTCTCACACACACACTAAGCCATTCTCTATCAGACTCTCCTTCTCCAATCCTTTCTCTTTTTCATCTCTCTGATTCTCTACTTTCATTTTCCCTTTCCCTATCATGCCACTAACAAATTCTGTCACAAACTCATTTGTTGCAGATATTTAAAATTTACTTACATCTCTCTGGCCCATGCAATTTCTATTCAAACTCATTAGCAACAGCAATAATGTAGCTGCATCACTCTCTATCTCCTCCCCTCTCCCTTCTCTTTCTTCCTAAGTCCTTTACTTCCATCACACAGCATTTCTCAATAGTTCTCTCAATTATTCTCCCTTCCTTCATTCTTCTGTTATCATCTCAGTCATGTGCCTATTCAACTTCCTTACCAACAACTTTCATCTAACTATCTGCCAATTTCTCTCTCCCTCCATCTTTCTTTCTTCTATCACTCTTTGGGTCCCTTCCTTCCCAGTAGTAAAGGTAAGAAATGTATAAATAAAGGAAGACAGTGCAGCTAACAGATTTTCCTTAGTCAACTAATCAATGATAACATGAATAGGGATTACGTGCAGTAAAGAGAACTCTTTAGTTTTGCCAGGGACCATACAGCTTCTCTATTATTGGTACAATGATAAAATGCATCCAATGCACTCTGTAAAGATGTTGATGACAGGAAGGGTGTCCAGCAATATAAACCATTCCAAAACTTCAATGGAGAAGTGAAGCCTGGAAGTCTTCTGCCTGGCCACCCCCTGTCAAATCATCCAACCCATGCCAGCATGGAAAACAGACATTAAATGACGACGTTGATGATGATGAAGAGAGATATGGTGTAGAAAAGCAGTAACTCCAAATAAAGCCAGACTCAGTAATGATTTTTCCAACCCATGCCGGCATGGAAAAGCAGATATAAAATGATGAAGATGATGATGATGTTTTAATGTAAATGATATTGGACATCAAAAAGCATCCATTTAAAACAACACATCTCTTGCTTGCCAGACATATGTTTAAACCAATTAAACTAAAGAACACCTGACACTCCATCTGCTCAAATTAAATACTGATAATTACAGTAATTATAATAACTATGATAATTGTAGTAGTTTGTCACTTGGCAAGCAGTTGAGTTACAGTTTGTGTCCAATTAACAGCTATGTTGTTTTCAAGTCGCAAATTTGGTGTTTCTTGTGTTAGATATTATCTTCATTATAGACTATTGTTTTCTAATCATCTACATGATTATCCCAGGCCAGCTATAATCCACCTGTATGGCATATAATCAAAGGTGTTACAATAATAACTATGCTGTTATTCATTTTTTTTTTTGTCAGTGTATCTATGAAAGCAGGTGGCTGTGTAGATAGGAGTGTTTGACTCCTGATTTCAAGATTATAAGTTCAATTCCAGGAGTGGGCAATGTGTTGTGTTCTTAAACATGTCATTTCACATTGCTTCAGTCTATTCAGCTGTAAATGTGTACCAGCCAGGAGTTGGATTAGCTCTCATTCTCCCTCCAGCTGTCACATCCTTGATGCTCTACTAAATCAAAGGTGTCTACAAGAGGGTACCCAAAAGTGGCACAAGTCCATTTTAGTTCAGGAGTCTGCCACTAGAAGCCACCCTCCTCAGGCATCAGCCTGCTGACCAGTGGCAATGAATAAAGTCATACCGCCACATAGTGTGACTTTGTTCTGCAGTGCTTCTCTCCCGTTTGTTGATTGGCTGAAATAATGTGCTTCTATGAAATTCTGTTTTCTGCTGGGAAAAACAGTGGTTGAAACAGTTGTCATGCTTCAAACAGCTGACAAGGTCACTGTCATGAGCAAAACACAAGTTTACGAGTGGTTTTCATGCTTTAGGAATGGTCACTTGTTGCTTGAAGACCAACCTTGTTCAAGACAACCATTCACCACTCGAACGAATTTAAACATTATGAAAATTCATGAACTGGTCTTAGAGGACCATCATCGAACAATTGATGAACTTGTTGATATGACTGCGAGTCCTGGGGCTCCTGCCAACGAATTTTAAGCGAGGAATTGTGATTGAAAAGAGTTGTAGCAAAATTTGTGCCTTGCTTCCTCATAGAAGATCAAAAGCAGTTACAACTGAATGCATGTCATGAACTGAAAGAACAGATGAAGGTTGATCTGTACCTTCTTTCAAAAGTTATTACCGGTGACAAAAGCTGCTGCTATGGAATTTGCAGATGTGGAAGAGGTGAGGAAAAAAATGATGGAGGAGTTAAAAGGTATCACTTCACAAGAGTCCCAGCACTGCTTCGAATAGTGGAAAATACGCTTGGATTGATGCATTGCTTCAAATAAAGAATACTTTGAAGGTGATAAAAGTATAAACATGTAAAAGTAAGTCAATAAAATAATATTGCAAAATTCCAGTTTCTTTTGGGTACCCCCTCATATGTCTTCTCAAAACTATATAGGCACCAAATAAATAAATAAATAAAAATCAGTTCACAAAAGCATGTTACCTGCTCCCAAGTCATACTCTCACTCAAGTGATGGCTGGCTGTTCTCTACTGGGACTACATTGTCCAATGTATAGTGAGAGCAAACTATCATTGAAATTACAGCCTATCATCTTAAAAAAGGAAGGATACCTTACTCTTACTTATTCAAGCAGCTGGATAATTCATCAAAAGCAAAATGACAGGATAGTCATGGCTGGAAAACTTTGATCTTACACTTGTTCAACCAGTGCTGACCTGGGGTTAAACAGCGACATTTTTATAGAAGAGAAACTCATACACACACACACACACACACACACACACACACACACATATATATATATATGATCTCTCGACTATTGCAGGTGTTACGTTCCAACCCCCACCTTCCATGATAGGTGAAAATCCATGAAGTAGAAACAGTACAGTACTGTACTGTATATAATTTTTTATCATTTTTATAATTTGTATATATTTATTTTATTATAAATACAAAACAACACCACAGAGAAATCAATGTAAGCTTAAATAATAAACCACGATATGGCGAGGGATTACTGTATACATATATATATA
>NC_069001.1:16057066-16064715 GCF_001194135.2 Octopus bimaculoides | reverse complement strand
AGATATTTCCCTAATGAATTTTTTTACACACTGGCTTCTTGATAAAATTCTTGTAAAAGAGTTTTATCCTTTTTTTGAAATTTATATATATATATATATATAACTTTCATCTTTTACTTGTTTCAGTCATTAAACTGCAACCATGTTGGAGTACAGCCTTGAGGAATTTTTAGTCAAATGAATCGACTCCAGTACTTATTGGTTGGCCCAAGGTTGTGATAGAATACACTTGCCCAAAGTATCACACAGTGGGATTGAACCTAGAACCATGTAGTTGGGAAGCAAGTTTCTTACTACACAGTTACACCTGGAATGAGCTCTATTTTGCCTTTTTGCATCACCAAATGTGTGTGTGTGTGCGCAGCCCCTCAGTATGGACAACAGACATTAAATGATGATGATATACATGTCATTTATCTCTTTCTTGTGGTCACAGTGGGGCTCTGTCTTGCAGGGTTTTAGCTGAATAAATCAACCCCAGTACACATTTTTAAAGCCTGGTGCTTATTCTATCAGTTTCTTTTGCCAAACTATTAACTTACAAAGGCTTAAACAAATGAACATCAGTTGTCAAGTGGTGTTGGGGAACAAACACAAATGTAGAGAGAGAGGGACACACACACACACACACACACACACACACACACGTTAGGAAAGGCATTCAGCTGTAGAAACCATGGCAAATCAGATTGGTGTAGCCTTCCAGCTTACCAGCCCTGGTCAAACCATCCAACCCATGCTAACATGGACAACAGATGTTAAATCATGATGATAGATATATATACAAAACAGGAAAATATAATGGTTGTGTGATTCAATGATTAATTGAATGCTTTTAGGCTTACCAAAGTCATGCCTTTGTACGAATTCAGACTGTTTGCCAGTGTTCGCCAACAGTGCTGTCTGTGAAACACATTTCTCACCATGTAAACAGCAAGTGTATGCAGGCTTGTAGCATATCCTGTGCTTACATTTTAGTAATAGTGATGCAGCACCCATCCACAATTGGAGAAAAACGTTGCAGAGTGGGTACTTGAAAATCGTCAAAATGGAAAGTGTGTTACTCATGAAGCCATCCAAATTCATGCACGAAAGGGATCAAAGAAGGATAGAATTTCAGATTTTAAGACAAGTTCTGAATGGTGCACTAGGTTCATGAGATGTTATGACTTATCACTTCAGCAGAGAACTAAGATCACACAAAAACTGCCTGCTGATCTTAGATAAGATAATAGAGTTTCATCTGTGAGTAATCAGAAATCAGCAGGAAGAGGAGTATGCATTATCATGTATTAGGAACATGGACGAAACACCTGGTACTCTTGACATGCCAAAGAATTGAACTGAATCAAAAAGAAGAAAAAATAGTATTCATGAGAACCACTGGCCATGAGAAAAGTAAGGTTACTTTAGTTCTTTCATGTAGGAATGAGGGTATTAAATTAAAACAAATGATTGTTTTTAAGAGAAAACTGTGCCAAAGGAGAAATTTCCAAAAGGAATTGTCATCCATGTTCATCAACAAGGATGGATAGATGAAGGTGGATGCAGAAAATTGATAAAGGAAGTTTGTAATTTACAATCTGGTGGACTACAAAAGGAAAAGAGTTTGCTCGTGTGGAATCAGTTTAGGGCACATCTAATGGAAAATCCTCTACTTGATCCACCGTTTGTGTCTTAGTTTGGAGCCCAAACTTAGTTGCAGATGTAGGACTGAGTCCTTGGGTTGTCACCAGGTCCCAGGAAGGCAACCATCTTACATCTGCCACCAACATGCAGGTCCAGACTAGGAGCTTCTAGTTTCACCAAAATCTGCTTTCACCATCCTTACCACATCGATATTAGGCTTTTGTAAAAAAAAAAGTTGGGGGGAGGCTGGATCAAAAAAGAAACTAGCTGATGGCATGAGTTTGTTTAGGGTGAAGATCCCCTTGCCAAGGGGTCCCCATGCACTATGGCCCAAAAACCTTCTGCCGTAGCACTACCTAGAGTGATATACAAGGTCCAGAAGATAGGTTGCAATGGAATGCCACTAGCTCCTATGTCATTAGAGTTGCACTTTCTAGCCAGTCCATCTGGCATTGCCCTCTTCTTTGTTGAGTTTGAAGATCTAGCTCCAAACTAAGTTTGGGGTCTTAACTAAGTTTGGAGTCAACATTTGGTACTGATATGATGGTGGGGGATGTTTCAACCTTGGCAGATTAAAGTCATGAAGACTGACCAGGAAGCAAACGATCACTAGACATCAGTATACTGATGACAATGCAGTGGTCTGCCACTCCAGTGAACAACTTCAACAATCAGTGAATAACTTTACCAATGCTTACACTCGGTTTGGCCTAAAAGTCAACATCAAAAAGACAAAAATCCTGGCACAACTCATTCTAAGTCAGGAAACTTCAGACCTCAACATTACCATCTCGGAGATGCCATTGGAGAAGGTCAACCACTTTTCATACTTAGGAAATTTGCTTTCGAATAAGTGCACATCAGTAAAGGACGCGGAGAACCGATTAAGAGCGGCTCACACCGCGTTTGGTGGACTTGCGTAAAGGGTCTTTAAGAACAAAGATCTGAACCACAAAACAAAATTGTCTACCAAGTAGTCGTGATCTCCACTTTCCTCTACGGTTGTGAAACCTGGACTCTTTACTGAAGTGACATAAAAAAACTGGAGTGATTTCACCAACAAAGCTCTACTCTATTATGAATATCAAATGGAATTACTATATGACCGATATCTCCATTTTGGAGAGGATGAAAAGCAGTATCATCTTGGGTTGTCACCATACTGCATATCCTTCCTCCACATTTCACTTGCATACAATGCCATAGCAATGACAATAGATGCATAAAGATGAAGTTCAATCCTTTGGTGAATAGAAGAGCATGGCCATGTTGGTCTCAATCATTGGAAAATTGCCATCTCTTTACCAAGTTTAATCTTGACACCAATTTCTGCTTTTCCATTTCAGACAATATTACTGCCAAGATAAATATATATATATATATATATATAAACCAACTGTGTGTGTGTATGCATACACACACACACACACACACAAGTGCATCACTGAGCAAAATAAAATTGTCTACAATATCAAGATATATCAGTCCACTGCACTTGATGATCTCCTGGGTGTTTGTCTACCATGTTATTCAAACGGTTCAAGATGATCTTGCACAACATCTTGTCTGGAACCGTTAATAAGATTATTCCACACCAGTTGTTGCAATCACTTAAGGAGTCTTTCTTGGGCAGGGTGACTATCATCTTATGCCACCAGTCATCAAGAAGATGAATTAGTTTCAAATTTTAGCACAGGGCCTGCAATTCTGGGGGTGGGGTAAGTCAGTTACATCAAACCCAGTAATTAATAGGTAGATAATTTATCGACCCCACAAAGGATGAAAGGCAAAGATTACCTTGGCAGAATTTGAACTCAGAATGTAAAGACAGATGAACTGACACTAAGCATTTTGCCTGGCATGCAAACAGTTCTGCTAGCTTACTGCCTTAAATAGCAACAACAATAATAATAATCCTGTCTACTGAGGGCACAAGGCCTGTAATATGGGGGAAGGGGACTAGTCAATTACATCGACCCCAGTGTTTCACTGGTACTTAATTTATTGACCCCAAAAAGATGAAAGGCAAAGTCGACCTCAGCAGAATACCAATAATAATAATAATAATAATAATAGAAACAATTCCTATCATAGTAGGTGCCTTAGGTATAATAAAAAAATATTCAGACAAATACATAACAAAAACACCAGGACTTACAAATATATATAACATACAGAAAATTGCACTACTGGGCATTGCACACATCCTATGCAAAACATTTTCAATACAGTAACCATAAGAGCATCACAGCAAACCACAGCACACACCCAAGGCACACAGAGCTGTGCTCGGTAGTGAAGTGAAAGCACGGTATAAAAATAAAACTACTGAATAATAATAATAGTAATAAGTTGACCTCAGCAGAATTTGAATTGAGAGTGTAAAGATGTATAAAATGCCATTAAGCATTTTGCCTGGCATACCAATGATTCTGCCAGTTCATTGCTCTAAGAAGATGAAATATTAATAACTCAATACACTACTTAAGAGTGAACAGACCTATGACCTTTTCAACATGGTGAAAAGGTCATCCATCCATGACCTTTTCAACATAGTGAATCTAGGAGGCTACATTATCCAATGTACCCCATCCTTTTCAAGACAGTAAGATGTTAATTTGAAAAGAATTTGGCAGCTATTTCTAGCAAATCAAGTGACCATATAGAGGGCTCCCACATTGGTTCATGAATACATTCCAAGACAGTAACATAAGATTTGAGATGAATTTGACTTATTTCTAACTGGTCAAACAAACACATATAAAAGCTATGTCACTGAGTTCAGAAAAGAAGTGAAATTATTCCAACAGGGATAGGAATGATTCAATGTATTAGTTAGTTACTTGTAGCACTGAAGACTTCCATGCCATTCTAACCCTGCACCTGTTAGGCAGAGGAAACTAATAAATTACATTGCCAACATAAACCGACATTAAAAATATAAAGAAATACATACATATATGTGTGTCTGTGTGTCTATACACACACACACACACATATATATATGCTGGTATAGAAACACATATACATATTTATACACATACAAAGATATAGATACATATGCATGCACACACACACATACATACACTTTATTTGTTTATTTTTTCTTTAAGATCAACTAGCCGATGTTTTTAACAGCTTCCTTTGCTAAATGCACCAAAAATAGATAAACCGTTTAAAGACTGAGCAACAACATAAACCTTGTACTCTTATCTGCAGTGGAAGTTTTAAAGATATATCCAACATACCCTACTGTGCTGCAATTACCCAAAAAAAACGTTCTTAAAATACCCGTACATAAAAAAAAATCAAAATGCATTCCATCCCAAAATCCTGAAACTCATATCTAATGAAATTAACAAATCACTGAGTCATAAAATCGACTCTTATTCTGGCCTTTTTTGAACTGGAATTCTTCCAAACATTCTATAGAATTGTTGGAAATTACTTGCTATACACACTCACTTACATGAAATTAGGGAAAAATTTAGACCTATCTCTCACTTATCAAATAATTTTGTTTTCTTAAATCTTACTTTTTTTTACACAGACCCCCTGGATAAGAAGTTAGCTTTGCAACTCTGAGACTTTAGGATCAATCCTTAGACAAGTGGTGTCATCTTCTGTAATCCCAGTTTATCCAATAACTCTGAATAGAAACAAGAAGTGTTTGGAAGTCAGTTGTGGCTTTGGTGCAGGTATGGCTGTGTGGTAAGCTGTCTACTCCGTAACTGTATGGTTCTGGGTTCAGTTCAACTGTAATATCACCTTGGGCAAGTGTCTTCTGTTATAGCCCTAGGATGACCAAAGCCTTGTGAATGGATTTGGTTGACGGAAACTGAAAGAAGCTAATCATGTGTGTGCATGTGTGTTTGTGTATACATATATACACATGTAATAAGAGGTAAAAGAGATGGATAAATCCAGACAGATATCTAGAAAGCACTAGTGTTTAACTATATCAAACAATCAGATACCAATAAATTTAAATAGAATTAATGTCCATGATAATTCCTCATGTATGACAAGTAGATCCAAATATCACTTAGAAGAATTTTAAGAAACCTGGAGTAATTGACAACATGAACGAGAAAGAAGAAAATCACATCTTTAATTGATGATTACATCATGCATTGCTGATGATCGTTTCTACTATGCCAGCATATTTTGATATAGGATAAAGGTACAAAATACCAGCCAAATCAATATATCTGAAAATTTATGTTTCAAGGTAACTCAGACGGGCTAAATTCAAAGTGAAATAATATTTTTAATATGTGAACACATACAAAAAGAATGTTAAGAAGAAATATATTCTTAAAAAAGCTAGTTTAATATTTAAATTTATGATGACGTCAGTAGAAAACAAAAGAATAAACGTAGAAATTCGACAATACTTAATTATCTACCTATATGTTAAAAAAACTTAGAAGAATTATGCTTATTAGATTATAGGAAATGCAATTATAATTAAGGTGTTATTTACTGTTGAAATATTTAAATGTTTTTCTATTTTTATGAGAATATTTTAATGCAAGATTGTTTCTACAATTCAATAATTCTAATTTTGAACTAATTATATAAAACATTTCCTCTAAGCAAAGATAACATTCAGAATTACCAGTATTGTATGATAAAGTGTAACTGATAATGAACCACTTTATATTGCAGTTCCCAAATGAATTTACTAAGATCCATAAAATTACATTTTCTTCTAAACTTAAATGAAGAGGAATGGTTATGTACATGTATGCGTGTGTGATTATCTCATTGTTTTGACATCACATGATAGTTGTAAATTAATGCAACTGTCAAACAAACAAGGTCATTAATTTCCAATATTCTGCAAGAATATGTCTGGCCAGGTACTTAACACCACAATGCCAAATTTTGTCCATATTCAAGAGAAGTCACTTCTAGTTACTTTTGATGTCTTCTCTGAACAGTCAAATGTGAGTTTACCTGGAAAGAAATAATGCAGTCATCAATAAGAAAAGTTGAAATTAATGCATGCAAGATCTCACAGTTCTAGCATCACTCCTTCATAGTTGATCAATGAACTTTTCAGTCCACTCTTATACAATGGGCTTCTTAATTCTTGTCTACCAACTCCACTTACAAGGCATTAGTTAGCCTCTTTGTTTAAGTTCATGAATGCTGCCATAATCCTAACCTTCAGTTCATCTTTGGTGTTACAAGGAGTTTTGCTGGTCTCTCACTCAGCTGTGCTCTACACATAATGATCAAGGTGGGGTTGCAGTCCGGGGAGTTAGGTGGCCAGATGTTAGGGGTGATATGGTCTGACAGCCATGACTGGGTTCTCCTGCTTGTGTGGCATGGTGCAGAGTCCTGCTGCCAGACATAGGGCCTTCCAGCAGCCTCCTTCTTGAGTCTGAGGACATGTGGGAAGATGAATGGAGGCACAACGTTGCATTCACTAGTGATCACTCCAAACACCATGATGTTGACTGGAAGTTGGATATTTATCACTGTTGGTACATGCACTGTCCTCAGATTGACACCCAAACACTGAAATGTTGGTATTGGAGCTTCCAGTGTGAATGCCAAGCAGTACAGCACGTTTCCAAATTTCTGGCAGAATTAATTGCATCATGATGTTGGGTTTCTTACAGATGGTAACTGTAACCCTACTATACTGTGTAGTTGACAAAATCAAAAACAAACAATGTGCATACATGAAATTAAAAATATAAAATAGTGACAATTTATCCATCATACCCTGTATATATATATACATATATATATATATATATATGTTAGGGACGACCGTGTGAACTCAAAAAAGGAGATATGGTGACGAATGGAAAAACAGGACTCCTTTTATTTAAACGCGTCACACGGTCGAACTCACAAATATATATATCAATGGATGATATACATGATATGTTATACGACGATAACATAGATGACCAGTAATGAAAGACCACAACCGTATTAGATGAATAACAGATATATTTATTGTAGCGTTAAAGATGTATGTCTGTGTGAGAGTGTGAATG
>NC_069001.1:16049259-16056471 GCF_001194135.2 Octopus bimaculoides | reverse complement strand
GTGTGGTACACGGAACAGTTCTCAAAGAGAAACTGGACCGAGACAAATTATTGGGTATGAGTTGATCTATATATAGCGTTAAGAGGGCTCCAAATGCCTTTAGAATTTTACTCCATCACGTGACCTTATAAGGGGCCGTGATTGGTCAGTTCGCGTTCTGGCGGGAACGGTTCGAAGAAGTTGCCGATTCGAATAATGATCAGTCACGTGATGGACAAGGAATGGGTTCTCTACTACGCTCGCATTTATTTATATTTAAATGAGAAGATGTATGTAATGGCGATAGTAGTTTGTATCTAATGGCGGGAGGTAGTTTCACTACATATATATATATCATCATTATTTAACATCCACCTTCCATGCTGGCATGTGATCGGGGACATCACAAACATATACATATATGTATGTATGTATGTATGTATGTATGTGTATGATGTCCCCAACCACCTTTTGACAACCAGTATTAGTTTGTTTATATCTCCATAACAAAAGTGTCTGATAGAATAAGTAGCAGGCTTAAAAATAAGCACTGGGGTAGATTTGTTCAACTAAACCCTTCAAGGCAGTGTGCCCTAGCATGGTCACAGCCCAATAACTGAAACCAGTAAAAGATAAGTCCTGAGGTTAATATGACTGACTAAAACTCTTGAAAGTGGTGCCCCAGTATGGCCACAGACCAATGAAAGAAAACTGTAAAAGAATAAGTAACCATGATACCAAGGAATTCTCTCTCATCATCAGATAAATTATTGAAAAAGATTCAAGAACTTCAGCTTCCCTTTTTCTGCTCTACTTGCCTACATTCTAACTTCCTCCAGAGAATATTCTAGATATCTCTCTATATTGTATCTTATACTTCTTTTTCTTCCTCCTTTCGTTTTGATATCTGATTCCATACCATTTCCTCTTTGCTTGGTTATGATGGCTGCCCACATTCCTGGAGTCTCTAGACTACTGAAATCAAGAGAGTAATTCCAATTTTAACTATTGCTGTCAATACATACACACTAAAGGCAGAATCAGTTGAGTGCCAGACAAAATATTTTCACTATAGTTAGTTACATCTATTTGCACAAAACCACGAGGAAGCTTCACTTTGATGTCTATCCATGCTAGAAACAACAGCCAAATCATCCTTAAATCACAGCTGGGAGTCTGTTGTTTCAAAAAGAGCACATTGCAAAATGTAGACATAGATACACTGTGTATTCTAAATGTTGTTGTAATATGGTTGTGATAAAAGTTAGTACAGTCAAGGCTGGAGTGCCTTTGTTCATGGGCCCACTCAATCAGAGCTAACCTTGGACTAAGCAACAATATCATAACCACCATCAACACCACCAGTACAACAACCACCACCATCATCATCATCACTACCACCCTATAAATTCTGAACTCAAGCTATTTTACCATTCATCCCCTCTGGGGAAGTGGGGTTCAATAATGTATCAGTAATATACTATATTCAATTTAACAGACATCACCACACTTCACCCAAAGATACACGAAACAAAAAATAACAACCTATAGGCACAGGTGTGGCTGTGTGGTAAGAAGCTTGCTTTCCAATCACATGGTTCAGGGTTGAGTACCATTGTGTGACACCCTGGGCAAGTGTCTTCTAAAATAGCCTTGGGCTGATTAAAGCCTTGTGGGTGGATTTGGTAGATGGAAACTGAAAGAAGCCTGTCGTATATATATATATATATATGCATGTATGTATATATGTGCAGGTGTGTTTGTATCCCACCACCACTTGACACCCTGTACTGGTGTTAACTTAGCAGTTTGGTAAAAGAGACCAACAAAATAAGAACCAGGCTTAAAATAATAAGTCCTGGTGTTGATACATTCATTTGACTAAATTTCGAAGGCAATGCTCCAGCATGGCTACAGTCTAATAACTGAATATAAAGGATAATAACTGAATATAAAGGGTAAAAGATTTGGCAGGATATGAACTCAGAATGTAAAATATCTGAAGAAATGCCACAAAGGATTTTGTCTGACACACTAACAATTCTGCCACCTCATTAATAATAATAAAACACACATGAAATAAAAGAACATTCTGGAAAATCAAGAATGTTTACGTTCATTAGAAATAATTCTCTCGTTAACTAAATTGAATTTATGGCTCAAACAGGATACCATAAATAATGAAATACCTTTCCTTCCCATAAATATATCTCTTTACTGGAGCAGATAGAAACAGTTCCTTTTTATATTTTGTTGGGGTCGTTTTGTTTTATTTTACCTTTTATCTTTCACTTGTTTCAGTCATTTAACTGCGACCATGCTGGGGCAGTGCCTTGAAGGATTTTAGTCAAACAAATCAACCCCAGGACATATATTTGAAGCCTAGTACTTACTCTTTCAATGTTTTTTGCTGAATTGCTAAGTCATAGTGACTTAAGCACACTAACACTGGTTGTCAAGCAGTATTGGAGGACAAATGAAAATGCAAAAACCCACACACACAGTGTGGGGACAAACACACATATATATGACAAGCTTCATTCAGTTTCCGTCTACCAAATCCACTCACAAAGTTTTGGTTGACCTCAGGCTATAGCAGACACTTACCCAAGGTGCCATGCAGTGGGACTGAACCCAGAACTCATGTGCTGGGAAGCAAGCTTCTGACCACACAGCCACGTCTGCACCTTTAAGTCAATTTTTCCACCTTGGTATACTAAATATGTGTAGTGAAGTTGGTTCTAATGAGGTTGTGTAGGGGTTGTGACGTAGTTGTGAAATGGTTTAAATATTTAGTGATTATGTTGTGGCTGTAATATGACTAACATTTTAGCATTGAAATTGGCCATATCTGGCCAAAATACTCAACCAGTTTTATGCTGAAACTGGACAGATCTGGCCTCTTATACCAACCCTATAATATCATTGTAAAAATTAACAGTTAGCTATCAAAATCTCTTCTTCCTAGATCGAGTTCCCTTGATCTGTACAGACGTTCCTCCAATAGTCCTTGTCCTCTATTGCTGACTTCAACCTGAGGACTGATAGGACGCACTGGATCACCAGTCTGTCAAAATATGTTGTAGCTGGTCGACCTTTGCCATGCATTGTTTCCCAGAGTAACACATTCCTAATCCATTCATTCTTGGCCTAGTACCAGTGCCCAGCAAAATAGAGTCTCCTGGATCTGACCACCTCTGATATCGGGGGAAGATCCCTGTAGAGGTCTTTATTGGTCACCCTCTGTTGCTATTTGATATTCAGTACATGTCAAGTTAAGCAGGTGTAGTATCCATCTAGTCATTCCTGCAGTGTTTTTGTTAGGGCCCCACTTCTGAACCTGTAAAGTAGCATACTTTCAACCATTGCTTTGAAGAACATGACTTTTTGACTTCTCAGGAGTGATAACTGTCAAATCCTGCCTAGTTTGCTGATGGCATTCCAAGCGTGGTTCTTCCTTGTCTCATGTTCTGTCTGATGAGGATAACCATGCACTGAGATATATGAAATATTTGACTAGTTTTATCACGTCTCCAGTGAATGATCTGAGAGTTCCAGGGACATTGAAAATCATCACCTTAGTCTTGTTGGCATTCATGTGTAGCCCAGCCTCCTGGGCTGCTTTTTCAAGCCATGCTAGGAATGCCTGGGCATCAGACATGGGAGTCAGATAGTTAGCATAAATCATCTGTATAGTCTGCGCCAGTGATACAATTCTCTGGTCTATTTTGTTTCTGATAGGAAAAACAAAGATGAAGCTCAATGCAATAAGTGTGATAAGATCATCAAGTCTTCTGGAGGATCTACTACGCCTCTGGTCTTGCACTTGAAGAAAATTCATCAAATCAACATAAATCAAGATGCAAACCAGCCTCCTCTCAAAATGACAAGAACAATGGAACACTTTTTAACAAAGAAATCAATGGAAGAAGAAGTTTCAAAGTTAGCTGCTATGGATAGATTCTCTTTCAATTCAATCGCCAAAAGCGATTTTATACAGAGAAATCTTCAAAGTCAGAGAGGCAAATGTGATAAATTACAACCAACATCTGCAAACGGAGTCAGGAATATGGTAATGAATTATTACATAACTAAGAAAGAAGAACTTATTCATTATTTTGAAAAAGAAGTAGTGCTGGGGATTCGCTACTCATTGACATTGGATGAATACACATCAATTCAAAATAAACGATATATGAACATAAATGTTCATGGGAAAGACAATCATTGGTCGTTGGGTCTTATTGAGATCCACGGCTCCCTTAATAGCAGGAGAACAGAGCAATTTGTGAGAGGACATCTTCGTGAATTTAGATTGTTGGCTGTACGACGGATGGTGCTTCTATGATGATGAAATTCGGAAAAGAAATAAGACCTGATCACCAACAATGTCTCACACATTGCATACATCTGTCTGTGATCGACATTCTCTATCAAAAAAATATTGAAAATATTGCCTCAACCGATGAGACTGATAAAACAAAAGTGAAGAGATCGCTATAACAGACGATAGTGATGATGACGCTGACATAAGCCAACAGGACATGCTTTTTCAAACAGATTTGGCTCACGAAAATGTTTGTTTTCCCCAGCTAAAACTTGAATTTAACAAAGTTTTAAATAAGGTAAGAAAAATTTCAAAACTTTTCCGTAAATCTCCTACAAAAAATGAAATTTTGCAATATTTTGTACGAGCGAACTTCGATAACAGAGAATATAAACTTATTGCAGAACTAGGTGGAATAGCACATTCCATATGATTGAGAGATTTTTGAAATTGAACAGCTGCATTCCAAATGCTCTACGAGCAGTACTTTCCACAGATGCCGTGGCTGACGAAGAATGGAAATCTCTAGATTTACTATATTAAATTCTGCAGTCAGTCGAAATTATTTTGAAAGCTATTTGCGCTGATGATATGGATTTACTGAAAGCGGAACATTCTATAGAATTTTTATTGAATAAACTTAATATCGTCGGCAACCCTTTGGCTCTAAATCTTCGCGAAAGACTTATGCATAGATATAATAAGAGAAGAAATGTTGAAATCTTGACTCTCTTGAGGTATTTACATAACCCAAGGAAGTTTAAAGGTGAATCAATTTCTGGACCTTTTCTTTTTTTAACGAAAGAACATTTAAGGAAGTATGCTGAACAAACATATAGGAGATTGTTTCCTGAACATGACGCTGAGAACACAACAGAATTATACAAAGAAAATGAAATAGGAGGAGACCTAAAAACAAATGTTACTGTTGTCCCATCTACTTACGAAGGTAACGAACTCATGCGTGAATACGCAAGCGCAATGAAGAAAATGAAGGAAGAGCCCAAGAATGTAACAGATGGATTTGAAATCTCTAAAGAATTCGAATATTTTGAAGCAACCTCGAACAGAAGTGAAAAGCTCGAGAAACTTTATAGAGCATTGCTTACAACTAAAGCAACTAGTGTCCAGTCGGAAAGAGCTTTTTCAATTACTGGACTTTTCAACACAAAAATTGGGACAAGTTTCTCAGGTAAGACACTGAATGCATTGTGTTTTTTAAAAGATTATTTTCGAAGGAAAATGAATCATCAAGCAAGTCAAGAAACTTGATTGATTCTCAGAAATACAACGACTTGAAAAAACGTTGCATTCCTGATCAAATAAATATAATACCATTATTTTTTGTTATTGTTTGTACATAGATACAGATACAGGCTCCACCAACATATTTGTGGATATCAGTCAAACTGTTACTTTCTCTATTTCTCTGTGTATGTATATAAACAAAATACAATATATGACAAACTTCTTCGTTACAGGGAGACCGCCCTAAATCCGCGAAAACCCGGTTTTGAGAATTACTTGTACTTAAACTCAGTTTTGGGAATTATCGGTTTTTTTGCGAGCCCTAGTTTACACCCCACAAATACAGTTCAACAATAATTCCCCCGCACGGGGGAATTAATAACAATTTGCTTTAAGACAAAGCAATAACACAGTTCTTGAAGATATCAATACAATAATAGTTACTTACTTTCCACAAAGAATGTAATAATCCAAAGCACCATAAAAAAACGTTCGTTAAATATCCAAATAACACAACATGGCGCTAAGAAATCATATGTAAAATTATGTTTGAGGTTATAAAATTATAAATTGGTCACAATATTTCTTTTATGTTTTTTGTTTTATAATTGGAAGATACCAATTAACATTTTTTTTCTTTTCTTTTAAAATTTAATGCAACTATAACTGTCCATTTGTTATAGATTAGATATGCAAGGGTTCGAATTCCAAGAGTATTAGTTCAATCTTTATTTAATGTATAATTTATGTCTTGTAAATGTGAGTATAGTCAAATAAGCCTAATTAATTCATCTATCAATCTATTTGTAAGTATCACCTTATATTTTGATATATAAAAAAAACATATGTAGTCATTAATCTAAATCTTTATTAGATCTCCTACAATATTTAAAGGTTTTATAAAACCTATGTCTACATGTTGAAAGTGCTTCTGATTGACAATTTATTAGGTTCTTATGTTTATATAATAATATATATAGTCATTCCTTCATACAGAGACGGCAACTATTAGACTTATGCGTGTATGGTGTGGCTGAATCCATTATTGACCAGTCTAATTTATAGTTAACTTTGTTTTTCTTAAGTTTATGTATATATGTAGCTAATGACGTCGTATTGGTAGCTATATTCGGTTTAAAGGAGTGTATGTGTGCTACAAATCTTTGTTTGAAATTTACAGAACTACCTATATATACCATACTATGTGCATTATTAATTATTGTAACTATACATTCATATATTATGTTAAATCTTCTACAGTTGCCTTTTAAAGGGCATAATTTTTTATTTTTACAGATGAATACTGTCTACTATTGTAGACAATATTCTGTTCAGATGAATATTGTCTACTATTGATATGATTATTTGTGGTGTCTGGTATTATTATTGAATTTATGCCTCCTGACAGTGTCGTGGGACGTTGGACGGAGGGTCCGATTGAGTTGCAAGGAGTTTGGTTTGGACCGGACCTCCAACTGGAGAGGAGCTGGGCCGAGGTATCGAGCAGGGTGACCCACGTAGTCAGGACCTGGTCTTGGCGGTGGCTGTCCCGGGGGTGGGGGGTGGAGGTGACCAATGTGTCCGTCGCATTGGTCATCACCTACCGCCTGGCCGTCGTTCCTTGCCCTGATTCGTGGTTGATCGGGCTGGAGAGACGG
>NC_069001.1:16039932-16049024 GCF_001194135.2 Octopus bimaculoides | reverse complement strand
ACCCTGGATAACTTTCAGAAGTCTCTGGTATGGCAGTGTTACTGGGGAGCCTTGCCTGTTCGGGATGAACTCGCAAGGCATGGTGGCCCCAACCCTTCGTCTTGTCCAAGATGCGAGCGGGACAGGGAAACCGTTCCGCATGCTATTGTACAATGTCCGGAGGTGTCGGATGTGTGGGTATGTGCTAAACAACTGTTGTCAGGTACAGGAAGAGTACAGCTACCGACTGAGTCTATACTAAAAATTGACCCACCTGATTTCCTCTCGAAAGAAGGTAAGATTTGTTTTCTCACTGTGGTAGCAATTGTGAGAGAGGTAATTTGGAGAACAAGAATGAAAGGTTTAAAGTCGGGCATTTTCATCTCTGGCTCTGCACTGGTGGATTATTTCACCTTCCACCTTAAATGGAAAATAGAGCTATAGAGGAAATGCATGACTGCAGAAATGTTTAAGAATCGATGGAAGAATGTAGCATGGAAGTTGTGAGTGGATGTAACCTCTTGAACGTGGTACAGGGCTTATCTCAGTTATCAGTGGCAAAGCGGGGCTCATGGGGTCCGAGCTAAACCCGTCCTCCCACTCCATCCGTAATGTCTTCCGGTCAGTCCCATCATTCGTTCATTTATATTGTGTTAACTTTTTAAAAGTCATCTTTTGTGTATTCCCATTCGTGTATCTGACCCCAAAATCAGGTTGTATTGTCCCCTCTGTGTTGGCCCCTTGTGGGCAATAAAGAAATCTCAAACATAATTTCACATTATATTATTTAAGTCTATGAACTATATTCGGAATACAAGACAATGTAATGAATTTTATATACAATTATTAATGGATTACTACAGAAAAATGACCAAAGAAGCATATATGAATTTCAAGATTCTCATACTAAAGTCTATTTACCATAAATCAAAAGCAGATAATATAATGGATTTTACACATAGCTATTATGGATTATTACAGAAGACCAACCAAGGAAGAAAATATGGATTAAAGTCTCATACTAAGGTGTACTTACCAAAATGCAAAGCAGTAATTTTCAATTTTTAATATTTGATTTATATTTCAAACAAACACCTTTTTATAATATTACGTCATATTTTTTTTTTAAATACCATTCGATAAATTATACAACTTCAAAATTTTATATCTCTGAAGAGCAGAAGAGTTGTCTATAAATGCTTATCAATATAGGATTCCATTATTAGGACAGCGCTTTTGTGAAACGATCGTAAGATGCTTTAAAAACTTAATTCAAAATTTTTAAACTAACATATTTATTATTATTATATTATATATTTATACTTATACATATACAAAGCATACTGGCTTCATTCCTTGCAAGCTCATGCACGTCCTCAGCTGTCATAGTCCATGTTTCACTGCCATGTAGCATGGCTGTTCATACACATGCGTCATACAGTCTACCTTTTACTCTGAACGAGAGGCCCTTTGTCACCAGCAGGGGTTTTCATTAAAGATTTCCCCTGACCCACTTCCCAAGGACTGGGATAAACAAAACTTGGCATAATTATTAGTCCTTCTCTACATAGCCCCTACGAATTGTGACACTTCTCCCATCGCTTATTGCAGCTGTGAAGACCTTGTCTGCAGAAGTCGGTAGGCTACGTCTGGAGGCAAGACTTTACCTCAGAAATAAGTTCATCATCATCCAAAAAGTGCTTCCCCTTCAAAAAAGACTTCATGGTTGGAAAGAGGTGGATGTCATATGGTGCGAGGTCGGGAGATGAGGAAGGATTTCATAGCTGTAAGAGCGTGCTTTCATCTGGCCAACACGTGCATTGTGAACTGGGGTGTTACCTTGGAGGAGGTGGACACCTTTGGTCAACATTCCATGCCTCTCTGCTTTGATGGTGTCCTGCAATTTCTGCAGAAGAGAAGGAAGCATAATATGCCTTGTTAATTGTGGTGCCCTTTGTCAGAAAATCCACCATCCCTACTCTGTGTTGGTCCCAAAAGACTGAGCATCACCTTGCCTGCTGAGGGTTGGACACGAGCCTTCTTTGGAGGTGATGGATTATCATGCTTCCATTGCTTCAACTGAACTTTAGTCTCAGGATCATAGTGATGGACCTGTGTGATAAGTCTGCCAAAAAAGTCCTCATTTTCTTGGCACATTGCCAAAAGAGCCTGGGAGCAATTGACTCATTCCTGCTTCTGAAAAGGTGCGAGCATCCACGGAATCCATCGTGCAGATAACTTCCGCATGTGCAAATGGTTGTGAATGATTTTTTTTCCACAGACCCTACACGTACCTTCACTTCTTGGGTTAGTTGCCAAATAATTATGCAGTGATGCTCCAAAATGGCAGCTTTCACTTTATGGATGGTGTTTTCATCAATGGCAGAATGTGGTCCTCCAGGAATAGGAGCAGTTTCCACTGATGTCTGACCACATTTGAACTGGTGATGCCAGTGCTTAACTATGTTGTATGATGATGCATCGTCATCATAAACTTCTTTCATCTCATCGAAAGTCTCTTTTGATGTATGACCTTTCAAGTATAAGAACCTGATCACTGATCTGCATTCAACTGCCACAAACGAATACTGCAATTTACAATTTATGATTGTAAGAGACATGATTATACCAATAAAAGTTCTTTTTCCTGCAATAACAAGAAGTTGGTCAGGGAAAATCTTTAATGAACACCCCGCATGTGTATGTATGTATGTATATGTGTGTATGTATATATATGTGTAGGAGTGGCTGTGTGGGAAGTAGCTTGCTTACCAACCACATGGTTCCGGGTTCAGTCCCACCTTGGGCAAGTGTCTTCTACTATAGCCTCAGGCCGACCAAAGCCTTGTGAGTGGATTTGGTAGACAGAAACTGAAAGAAGCCCGTCATATATATATGTGTGTGTGTGTGTGTATTTGTGTGTCTGTGTGTCTGTGTTTGTCCCCCCAACATCGCTTGACAACCGATGCTGGTGTGTTTACGTCCCCGTAACTTAGCGGTTCGGCAAAAGAGACCGATAGAATAAGTACTAGGCATCCAAAGAATAAGTCCTGGGGTCGATTTGCTCGACTAAAGGTGGTGATCCAGCATGGCCGCAGTCAAATGATTGAAACAAGTAAAAGAGTATATATATATATATATGCATCTGTGTGTGTCTTTGTGCTTGTCCTTACATCACAACTGCTTGACAAACAGTGTGGTTTGTTAATGTCCCCTGTAACTTAGTGGTTCAGTAGAAGAAACCAACAGAATAATACCAGATTTTAAAAAAAAGTATGTACTGGGGTCAATTTGTCCCCAGTATGGCCACAGTCAAATGACTGAAACAAGATAAAAGATCCATAAAGATATCAAGCTATGCATATATATATATATACACATGCATATAGACAAACTTTAACATCTATTTTGCCATGCCTGGATAAGTAGACAGGCCCCACCACCACCACTACAGTATGTTGCTAATCAGTATAGTCCTTAGTCATCTCCATAGAAAGGTGCCACAACTTCAGATCTATGTTGACTGTTTCAGCCCAAGTCTTCCTTGGTGTCTCTTTTCCCCTAATTCTATTCACTTTGAACATATGACACTTCCTTATACATCTGCCCTCCTCCATACACATCACTTGTGTATACCAACGCAATCTTCATTCTTACACACTACATCTGATTCTTTTTCCATTCAGTTATCTCTCAGCTCACTTGTGCTCTGTTGTTCACACACATTACAATTAAACATCCAAGGAAGTATTTTTGCTTCATTTCTGGTCTTTAAAAATCCTTGGCAATCAAGGTCCACATCTCATTACTGAGTAAGAACCCTATACAGTGTACCCAGTGTAAACTAAGGGCGCACAAGGCAAAAGGCTTAGTGGGATCACAGGAAGGCTTACAGAAAAACTAGACTTTGTATGTGGCAGGTGCACAGGGGCAATAAGTACTAAGAGCACGTGTGAGGGAGACTCTCTCCAGTTCCCTCGAGGCTCTCTAGAAGTTGAGAGCTTCTGTTAACCTAATGGACCTAATTAGAAGTGGAGGTCAGCATGTTCAGAAAGTATAGTATCACACTTCAAAGACTAACACCATACATATAATCTGTTCTTCACTCTGAGGGAAAAGCATTTTGCCAGGAGAGATAATATAACTTTCTGAACTTTTTCTAGTTAGTTCTCAATTCTGTCAACTATGCTTTCTAAACACCCCCACCTCCACAGCTAATTAGGTTCATTAGGTTAACAGAATCTATCAACTACTTCTAGAGAACCTCCTGGGAACTGGAGAGAGTCTACCTCACACGTGTTCTTAGTACTTATTGCCCCTGTGCACCTGCCACATGCAATGTCTAGTTCCTTTGTAAACCTTCCTGTGATCCCACTAAACCCCTTGCTTTGTGCAATCATAGTTTACACTGGGTACACTGTAAAATTCTTACTTACCCCTGGTTGGGATGTGGGTCTTATTTTTTATGGCTGTTATGTAAGGCAATATGACTGTAATATGATGTTTAGGTGGCATTAATGTACTTGTCATATGAATGTGATATGGATCTTTTCTTTATGTAACTATGACATGTCTTCGTTCTTTATGTGGCTGTTATGTGTTGTAATATGGTTTTATGTGGCTGTGACATGCTATAATATGTTTTTTTTATTTTATGTGGGTGTGAATTTACAATATGGCTATACTATGGTTTTTTTATGTGATTGTGAAGTTGCAATACGGCTGTAATGTGTTACAATATGACTGTAATATGTTTTTTTTTAATGGTTATGATATGTTGCATTATGACTGTTATATGGTTTTTATGTGACTATGACGTACTGCAATGTAGTTCTAATATGGTTTTCATGTGGCTCTAACATGAATGTGATGCGACAGTAAATTAGTTTTCTTATTTATGTAACTATGATGTTGTGACATGGCTGTAATTTTCTTTCATTTATGGCTGTGCTGTATTGATGCAGTGCCTGTAATATAATGATGAAGCTGCAATGTGACAATGAATGACATGGTTGTGATGAAGTTATATAATAATACAGAGGTTGTCACTGTTGACGTAGAGTTAGGAGGGAGGGTAACAGTGAGAGAGAATGTGTGTTGGAAGAGAAAGAAGAGGGTAGAATGTCTGTAAAGTATGGCATGATTGTGTGGATGGGTAATATGATAGACTCTGTGAAGATGAGTTAACAAGACATTTGGGATTTAAGCAGAAAATAAAAAGTTCTCTGCCAAAGGTGGAATCGTTTTGGTATGGTTCTCTGTGTGTGAAGGAGTGGTAGACAAACAATGTAATATGAGAATTAGCTGTAGACAATACAGAAGTAGGCCAAAACATAAAACTGAAAACGAATACGGCTAAAGAAGAACAAAAAACAAAAATCGAGTGAGTTGAATAAAACAGAAACAGGGAGACATCTGACATTTTAAAATAATTGTGATTATAAAAGGGGTTAGAGTTGATGGATCCCTCAAAGTTCCTTAAGGACATAGCTGTGTGGTTAAGAAGGAGTTCAATCAGTAAAAAGAGGGAACACACACACACACACATGGGTTATTTTATTTTAAAAGATAAAAAAAACTGCACATTGAACTGCAAAAGATACACTATTTTTTCAAATGTCATTTTTATATGGTAAATTCTGAAAATTTATTTCAGGGGATGTAAGTGTAAATATTCCAAGACATGCTGGTTTATGACTGAGACCCAAATTGCAGTTAACCTTTCAACTTTCCCTGAAACAAGATGCCTAAACGCAGCTGTGTTGAATACCGTGGGGGGCAGTCGCAAACAGTTGTCATGAAAATGCACATGCATCTTGTGGAGGTTATGGGTATAAAAATAACTTGAACTGCGTTCCTAGCATTTGTAATTTGGATGCATCAGGTATGATCCAATTGTAAGCAGCGCAGAGAGAATAAACTATCGGCCAATTGCAAGCAGGGCACACTGCTCTGGCTGTTCCAAGGTGGAAACACAATACCGGCTCTTGTCAGAGAAGACTATCAACCTCTATTGTTGATGTCGCCAATGTCAGTGCTGTGTAGCCCACTGTAGTCATGTCTGATGGTGGCAGGCAGTGAGGACAGATTTCAATAATGGGATACTTTTAGAATGTCATTGTAGGGTTAGTATGAGAGGCTGGTTCTGGCCAGTTTGAACATAAACAGGTGAAATATTTTGGCTGGCCAGATATGGATGGTTTAAATGTTAAAGGGTTAAACTAAACTCAATATATAACTAGTACTCACTGACCCTAAAAAGATAAACAACAAAACAAGGGAACTTCAATAAAGGTGTGGGTGTGGCCATGTGGTTAGAAGCTTGTTTCACAACCACATGGTTCTGGGTTCAGTCCCACTGCGTGACATCTTGGGCAAGTGTCTTCTACTATAGCTTTGTGAGTGGATTTGGTAGACAGAAACTGAAAGAAGCTTGTTGTACATATAATTATATCTATCTATGTGTGTGTCTTTGCGTTTGTCCTCCACCACTGTTTGACAACCAGTGTTGGTGTGTTTACATCCTGTAACTCAGCAGTTTGGCAAAAGAGACCAATGAAATAAGACCTGGCTTAAAAAAACAAGTACTGGGGTCATCCATTCGACTAAAAAAAATTCTCCAAGGAGGTGCTCCAGTATGGCTGCAGTTCAATGACTGAAACAAGAAAAAAAGAGAAAAAGTAACACAACAGACACCAATATATATATAAAATGGTTTTATTTACAGATTTTAATGGATTCATTCCCATTTCCCTGCCTTCTGTTACGGTGATTGTGTTGTGATAGGTGGACTGCAGTACATAGGTATAGTACTCTATGTATAACAGATGTGGATGTAGTAGATAACAATATACGGAATGTGTGTTATAGTAAATGTCACACAGCAGATTTTGTTACTGCAGATGTCCTACTGCATATATTACCCAGCAGAAGTTCTATAGCAGATGTTCTATAGTGAGCAGGTGTCATATGCAACAAGTGTCCAATCACGTTATTCAATAGATGTCTTTTAGTGAGCAGATATGTCCTACAACAGATGTCCTATAATGAGCAGATGTGTTCAGCAGCAAAAATGGAAATTACTTTTTCTTGAAATAATTCGGTGCAGCATCATAAAGCCAATCGGGATCAACCACACAGACATCTCTGTCAGAAAGAGAAACATAAGAAAAAGGAAAATTAACCAAGTTTAATTAAAAAATTAATAACAATCTCAAAGGGTACAGCTAAATGGTTAGAGTATTATTGAAACCCTGTTGAGTAAGTTGTAAAGGTTTTGAATACAAACTCAGGTTAAATGATGATGATGATGATGATGATGATGATACCTTGTAGCTTTGAGATTTCAATAATGAGCATGAGTAATACAAATACATGGCTATGTGGTAAGGAGTTTACTTCCCAACCACATGGTTCCAGGTTCAGTCCCACTGAGTGGCACCTTAGGCAAGTGCCTACTGTTATAGCCTTGGTCTGACCAAAGCCTTGTGAGTGGATTTGGTAGACAGAAACTGAACAAAGCCTGTTGTACACACACACATATATATGTATATTTATGTGTGTGTGTGTGTGTGTGTGTGTCACCACTCCCATTGTACAACTGAGACATTTAACTGTAAACCACACCATTAACAACATTGTGACCATCATTGTAATACCACCAACATCACCACCATCCCCACTGCCAACACCAGCAATGATAACAAATATCAGCTCGAGTTATCATAACATACACTACTACCATCACCACACCAATAATATAACCAACATCACCACCACCTACTACCATAACAAACACCAGGGATTTTTTTGCTTTTCAAAAATTAAAGCTTATTGAAAATTTTAAAATTTGGCACATTAATATACTTTTCCAAGCTGAATTGCTGGAGTTATTTCACTTTTTCCAGAAAAATGTTTTTAAAAAGTTATAGAAGTTTAAAGTTTGAGCGTTTTCACCCAGTCAGGAAACAGGATTTGAAAGTGTCATTTTGTGCATAACTGCACATTTTGTCCTCAACGCCCTGAAAATAGCACATGTTGTCAAGAAAGAGTAAACAACATGTCTTTTGTAGTTTTTAGCATTGCAATAGCACAAACTTAAAAGATTTATCAAAAAACGTTATTTAGCTGTTGTTTTTAACACACCTCAATGGCAAAAAGAAATGAGTAAACAACACAGAGCATGAACTTAAAAGATTTATCTAAAAACAAAATAGCACATTATAAATTAAATATTTAAAAAAAAAAAAACATTTTGTTGACTAGTTCATTGGAAACAAAAGTTAGAAATGCAGTCAATTTCTCAAGTAAATCACAATTTTTATATCTCTTGTGCCACATAAATTCACATCCTCAATTGTCAACAGACAGGTAATACAAGCGGTTTCAATATATTTGTCAACACGTGCTTCTTCACAGACAAAAGAGTTCTCATGTTCCACTTGTTACTATGGAAACAGACACAAATGTGTCTGTGGCTTATAACAAGGTTAAAATTACTCCAAATTTTTAAACTTTAATTGCTAATAACTATTTATTTATAGAAAAAATTATTTCCACATCATTCATTAGCCTATTAAGGTAAATCATTATACTGAATATGAAATCTACTGACTAGATACAACATCAGCACTACCATCATCATAACCACCACCACCACACTCACCAACAAGACAACAAAAGAACCTCCACATTGTTGACTAAACTGCTAGAAATAGCAGCAAAATCTCACTCAAATTACATCCTTCCATCTTAAAAAATGAGGACACCACTGGCTAATGCAATCCTGTAGTATTCCAAAGGCAGGATGATCATGGCTGGAATGCTTTTGATCAGAGCTGACCAGGGGTTAAAGAGCAACAGCAGCACCAATAACACCAAATTCAAACAACAACAAAGCCAATTAGATACGTACTATATATAAATCACCGTGTCACCTCACAACCTATAGAATCCTCTTGCCTGCTATAATTCTGTCTTAATATCATCACACCCTTAAAACACTCCCTGAAAGAAAGAGACCCCTCTAGCATCCCCACCCCAACCCCAACCCTTGTTAATTGCCGCCTTGCAAAAATAAAGAACACATCCTGCTACTGCTGCTGTTTACCATT
>NC_069001.1:16034312-16039285 GCF_001194135.2 Octopus bimaculoides | reverse complement strand
GTCTTCTACTATAGCCTCGGGCTGACCAAAGCCTTGTGAGTGGATTTGATAGACGGAAACTGAAAGAAGCCTGTCGTATATATGTATATATACATATGTATGTGTGTGTGTATATGTTTGTCCCCCCAACATCGCTTGACAACCGATGGTGGTGTGTTTACGTCCCTGTAACTTAGCAGTTTGGCAAAAGAGACCGATAGAATAAGTACAAGGCTTACAAAGAATAAGTTCTGGGGTCGATTTGCTCGACTAAAGGCGGTGCTCCAGCATGGCTGCAGTTAAATGACTGAAACAAGTAAAAGAGTATAAATCAATACTGTGTACTACTCTGTTAGCAGTGCACTTAAATCATGTGTTAAGGTCATCTCTAGAGATTTCCTACAGAAATTATAGCCAATGAGATCTCATCGTTTGTTTACATCTGACGTCCCGGATATGAAATGTCGTAACAATATTAGTGCTGGCTATAATTTCTGCAGGAAATCTGGAGAGATGACCTCAACAAAGCTTTGGGTCCAGTCCGCAGCCTCCCACCTCATAGCATGCGCTGGCACGGACACGTCCTCCATCTCCCGTTAGAGCATCTTACCAGGGCTTTACTCTTATTTAACTCAGTAGTTGACTTGGAGGATGCAGAGGGGCTGGCATAGGATCATCAGTAATGGAGAGTACTGGTGGACCTGGTTAGCTCTATGCATAATATCACCTGTTGGACCACCAACTTGGAATGACCCCACACACATCAAACAAGAGCATGAAGCAAGCCAGAAGGTCAGCCCATTGTGTAGCACCTTTGGCAAGTATCTTCTGCTATAGCACCTGGACAACCAAAGCTTTGTGAGTGAATTTGGTAAATGGAAACTGAAAGAAGCCCATCATTGTGTGTGTGTGTGTGTGTGTGTGTTTTGTTTGTTCTATTCTTTTACTTGTTTCAGTCATTTGACTGTGGCCATGCTGGAGCACTGCCTTTAGTCAAACAAACCAAACCCAGGACTTATTTTATGTAAGCTTAATACTTATTCTATCAGTCTCTTTTTGCCGAACTGCTAATGGATGGGGGTGTAAACACATCAACATCGGTTGTCAAGTGATAGTGGAGAGACAAACACAGACGCAAATAACAAATGCACATATATATATATATGCAACGGGCTTCTTTCAGTTTCCGTCTACCAAATCCACTCACAAGGCTTTGGTTGGCCCGAGGCTATAGTAGAAGACACTTGCCCAAGGTGCCACGCTGTGGAACTGAACCCGGAATCATGTGGTTGGGAAGCAAGCTTCTTACCGCACAGCCACTGCAAGATAGTCGTAAACAGTTGTCCCTGTCATACAAACAGTGTCATTCATTTCAAGTATCTTTCCCTTAGTTTTGCTGAACCACCATAGCTCATAGGTAAATTTATATAACCTTACCTATGAGCTGTGGGGGTTCAACAAAACTAGGGGAAATATACAAGAACCAAAAATAACAGTGAAAGTAATGTGTAGGTATCATAAATATGTAAGTGATCATATGTTTATATCATAAATATGAAAGCTATTAGATATATGTCAAAATATGTTCTGTTATTTAGAACAAAACATTACAAAAAAATGGTTAAGAGGATTATTTCAAACAGAGAACAAAATTCTCAGAAATGAAGACTATAGAATTCTATGCTGTAATAGCTAAGAATGCCGTTTACCATTATTTCTCTCTATTCTACAAACATTAACAGAAGACAGAGCTAGGTCAGGTAAGCTAAAACTGCTTCAAATACTGTTAGGTTGGCAGAAGCATCAGCATACCTGATATTTCATACGGTATTTCATTAAGGCCCTTAACATTTTGTGTTCAAATCCCTTTGGAGTCAGATCTAGCTTTCATCATTACAGGTTTAAAAGTTCTCATTAAATACTGGATTCAATGTAATCTGCATCATCCTTCTTAAAATGTGTGTGCCCTTACAAATTACATTAGATATCTAACATTTCACCAAAAAACACAGACATCATAGAAGTTTCTAGATTTCAGAGTTGCTTTTTTTTTTTTATGATAAAGAGTAATTTATATTATTTGAAGATTAAGACTATCAGAATCAGTATAGCTTCAGTCAAAATGTCTTGAAATATTGCTTTATGTCCTCTTTATGTTATGAGTTCAAATCCCACTAGGATCAACTTTGTCTTTTTTTTTTTTTTTTCCCTGGGAAGTCAATAAAATAAAATGTACTCAAGTCAAATACTGGAATCAGTTGAATGGAATATTTTGACACAAGGCTGGCAATGTTAGAGGGAGGGATTTATAGCAAATTACATTGATTCCAGTGCTCAACCAGTACTTAATTTATCAACCCCAAAGAATAAAAAGGCAGTTGACCTCAGCAGTATTTGAACTGAGAACATCATGAATCAGAAAAAATATCATGAGACATTTTTGCCAATGCTCTAACAACTCTGCCACCTTCCCACCTTTTTCTAATTTTTAATAATAATTATTTCTGACAAATGATTTTTACAATTCCATATTAGTGAGATGAGGAATTTATATTATGCATACTGTTTATATCAGTTGGACTGGTATCCTCATCTTGATTGTTGATCTCGTTGCGTTTTGGCTGTTGTACACTCCAGCCATCTTCAGGTGTCTGTATTTTGAGACCTTTTTTTTTTTTTTCTTATTTCAGTTGATTTGTTTTGTGAATTATTTTAGTGCTTTACCAGGGATTGAACTCAGAATAATCTCTACATGACTAAGGTAATTCACAAAAAAAAAACCAAGTGAAGTCATGAAATGCAGAGAAAGAAATGAGAAGAGTGTACCTCCATGGATCAAATAAAGGGTTAGGTTAAAAATTCCAATACAACAACCAAGTTCAATACAAGTGTATTTCTCTTTATTCATACAAGGAGAAGTGTTTATGTCAGTCGTATTCAATGAATATATTGCAGTGTCTCCACCTCTCTTTCTCTCCCTCTTTTATCTGTATGTGTGTATTTCTGCATGTGCCACCAAGCTATTCAATGTGGTCACTCAACTATGCTAGTAATAACCATGGTTAGAATGCATTTGATGATAGGTCTGGTTAATCAGGATTTACCTGGTGTTAACAAAACCAACTGCATTTGATTTTAATCTATATCAGTTAGTTATATAAAAAAACAACTGACTCACCTCATGTAACACTTTGTAGTCTGCACCAGTTCTCTATATATCACGTATGCTGGTTTACAATTGAACAGTGATGATGATGGATGGATGGCACACACTTTTCTTGTTGACAACTGAAACACAATGCATTGTTTTAAAAAACATTTCCAGTAAGAAACACTGCAATTCAGAAGATATTTATAAATTTCTTCATAATTTTCTTTAAATTTTCAAACTAAAAGCATTGAACATCCAGCAATATCTGTGCTTCTCCTTCCGCCATCACTTTGAGTTGATCTGATCTGATCTTATGTTACCAGTTCCAAGGAAACCAAAGACATATCAATCACAGAACTGCAAGGTATTAACCCTTTTGTTATCAACCCTCCCAAAACTGCACTAGATAACCTTTACATGATTTCACTATGTAAACAATTGACTTAGTGCCTGATCTTCTTTGACCAGATATCTGAGCTCCTTTCAATTTCCTTCTACTAAATTCACCCTCAAGGATTTTGACAGTCCAGGGTTATAAAAGATATTTGCCCAAAATGCCATAAAGTGGGACTAAACCCAAAACCACATGGTTGGGAAGCAAACCTCTTAACCACACAGCCATGCCAGCTTCTTATTGCATAATTACTACATTATATATTTTAATATATAATTTCTGAGAATAAGAGTGAATGAATGTGAGTGTGTGTGCTCTTTCATACTTGCTTGGTTACTGGATCTGCTAGAAATAACAGCCCAAACCCCACTAAAATCACAGCTTACCCATCATTCAGAAAGAAAGGACATTAATATTTTCAGTCCTAAATGTCACTAAAAACACAGGATGGTCACAGCTGGAATGCCTCCAATGATAGGTCTACTTGAACAGATGACCTGAGTCTAAGCAACCAAATATTACAACAACTACACTAATGAGGTGTATGAGTCAATGAGGGAGACTCTACATCAGTCTGCTAGAAACAGCAGTCAATTCTCTTCTCAAACTACACCCTTCTCATAAAAGAATACACTCAATGATAACATCAGACTTTTCCCTGAGAAAAAGATAACTTGGTCATGCATGGAAGGCTTTTGATCATATCTCTATGCTGGTTGTTAAACATGCTTGCAATGGCAGCCAATTATCCATTATTAAACCTTGTTGTCTCAGAAGATGAAATAGTAATATGTAGAGGAGCACTGATTATATATAGGGCTGCTTGACCAGGACTGACCTGTAGCTAAGCAACAACACAAGGGACCAAAGACATTAGCCTTACCGTAATATAGTTGCCATCTTTCTCAAGTTCAGCAGCATTCATAAAAAAACCAGCAACCAAACATTTCCTAAAAGACAAAAAAAAAGTCAAAATATTTATTCATTGATTGATTTAATGATGTTGAATTGTTTCAGCCTATTTTAGTTTTAAAATGTTATTTTTTGTTTCAGAAATTTAGATTTGGTATATGGCTTTGTACAAATGGGAAGACAAAAGATTGTGCATATGTGTGTGTGTGTGTGTATATATATAGATGTATGTACACACACAAATATACATATGCAGCTGGAGGTATATAAATAAAATTGAACACACATATACAAGGTGTTTTCAACACCAGCTGCATTGAGAATATATTCTCATGCCTAAAACACAGCCGACCCACAAACTAACAACACACACCCTTGAGTATGTGAGTTGAATTTTGATTAGGTCGTCATTCGAGCGAGGTCGTTGCCAGTGCCGCTGGACTGGCTCCTGTGCAGGTGGCACATAAGAAACACCATTTTGAGCGTGGCCGTTGCCAGTACCGCGTGACTGGCCCTCATGCCGGTGGCACGTAAAAG
>NC_069001.1:16032651-16034302 GCF_001194135.2 Octopus bimaculoides | reverse complement strand
TGGCCGTTGCCAGTACCGCGTGACTGGCCCTCATGCCGGTGGCACGTAAAAGCACCCACTACACTCTCGGAGTGGTTGGCATTAGGAAGGGCATCCAGCTGTAGAAACTTTGCCAGATCAGATTGAGCCACGTGTAGCCATCCGGTTCACCAGTCCTCAGTCAAATCATCCAACCGATGCTAGCATGGAAAGCGGATGTTAAATGATGATGATGATGATGATGATGAGATCAAGAAACCAAACCAAATTAAATTAGACTGAAACCTAATGCTGCTACCCAGCTCTGGTCAAATTATCCAACCCATGCCAGTATGGAAAATGGATGTTAAAAGATGAAGATGTTACTTTATTCTTACAAGGATAATTTTTTCTATCATGAAAAACAACAAAATCACGGGAAAGCATTAAATTTCTTCAGTTCCTTGAAAAGTGTAGACAAACATGAGTGATTATAATGCCATCCTTTTCAATTCATTGGTTGGTTGCCCCAGATTGAATTTTGAGATATAAATCAGAGGAGTTTCGATCAAGAAAACCTGGACTGTTTGAAATTTTAAAATATTTTCCACTCTAACAAGTTCACCAAAATATAACTTCAAAGTGTGATTATGCAACACAGGAATTCATCTAATGAGGAAATTTGGCAGACAGAAACTGAAAGAAGCAAATCAGGCGCAAGCACGTGTGTGTGAGAGAGAGAGAGAGAGAGAGAGAGAGAGAGAGGGAGAGAGAGAGAGAGAGAGAGAGAAAGAGAGAGAAAGAGAGAGAGAGAGTGCACATGTGTTTGTTTACATTTTTTTCACATTACAAAAAAGCTGCAGCTGGTAATGTTGTTATCAGTTCTGCCAATAAACCTCTACTCGCTTCACACCTTTGAAAACATGTGTAATAAGAGGTCCTTTACTTGGAAAACCAAGTATGGGTTAGTGACACGAAGGGCAATGCCTGAATAATATAACAATCATCTATATCAATAGTGGTTTTGTTGTTTTTTTGTTTTTCACATCAACATTATTCTTATCTAGAAATTTGTGTCAATGTAAATGTTTACCATTATGTGACTAGCAGATGGTGTGAGCCAAACAAACTTACATTGTTCACTAGCAGCACAACATAATCTTTTTTGTGTTGATTTTGGAATATCACCAACAGACTGGAATTGGAACCGAGAAAATTTACAATTTCAAATTTATCACCAACTGAAACTTTATCTTTGTTATGCTTTTACTTCCGCTTTTCCATGCTAGTATAGGTTGCACGGGACTGTGTGTTGCCAAGAGCTCTTCTTGGATGTCAACCTTTTCACTTTCTTTTGTTGCCTGAGACAAATCTCAAATGGCCATTAGCTCTAAATAATGGGGAGCAGTTTCTGGAAATATTCAAGATTCTTTTACAGTCTACATCATCAGTGACCCATGTTGCTATTAGAATAGATTTATGGCAGGCTGAGATGGATCACACACACATATATATATATATACCTACACTCTCGGAATGGTTGGTGTTAGGAAGGGCATCCAGCTGTAAAAACTCTGCCAAATCAGATTGGAGCCTGGTGCAGCCATCTGGTTCACCAGTCCTCAGTCAAATCGTCCAACCCATGCTAGCATTGAAAGCAGACGTTAAACGATGATGATGATGATGATATATA
>NC_069001.1:16019244-16032541 GCF_001194135.2 Octopus bimaculoides | reverse complement strand
TATATATATATATATATATATATATATATATATATATGTATCTATATGTATATATATATATATATATATGTGTGTGTGTGTGTATATATATATGTGTGTGTGTGTGTGTGTTTGTCCCCTACTACTGCTTGACAACCGGTGTTGGTGTGTTTATGTCCCCCATTACTTAGTGGTTTGGCAGAAGACTAACAGAATAAGTGCCAGGCTTAAAAAAAGATTAGTACTGGGGTTGATTCATTTGACTAAAATTTCTTCAAGGCAGTGCTCCAGCATGGCTGCAGTCCAATGACTTAAACAAGTAAATGATAAAACATATGTATGTGTGTGGGTAGGTGGGGTGGTTTGTGTCTCCTTGTTCTTGACATTGCATGATGGCTGCAAAATGAATGTCACCAAAGTACAAGCAGTGTTGTCTACATCCATCCTTCGGTAAAAACATGGTGAAATATAACCTTGCTTGGAAACAAGGCAAGGGTTGACAACAGTAAGAGCATCCTGCAGTAGAAAATGTTCCTCAACAAATTCTAATGAACCATTCTAGGAAGGAACAGTGGAATAGTGGAAGTTAAATGCTGACGATGGAAAATGCAAATTATTGTTTTTTTGGCACTGGGCCAGTCTTCACTGAGCTGTTATATGATCAAAGACATTCTATCTGTGACCATCCTGACATTTTTTTATCAGGACTATTATAGTGTACCTAAAACTGCATCATTCAAAACATGTCAATGCTTGCAGACTTCTAATTGGCTAATTACTGGTTCACTGTGATGGTAAAAGTGACAAGAAACTGTCTATGTATTTTGTTTGAAAGCAGAGATTTACAAAACGCGTTTTTTTTTTGGAACATTGCTTATATTTCTCTGTTATGTATATCATCATCATCGTTTAACGTCCGCTTTCCATGCTAGCATGGGTTGGACGATTTGACTGAGGACTGGTGAACTGGATGGCTGCACCAGGCTCCAATCTGATCTGGCAGAGTTTCTACAGCTGGATGCCCTTCCTAATGCCAACCACTCCGAGAGTGTAGTTGGTGCTTTTACGTGCCACCGGCACGAGGGCCAGTTGCACGGTACTGGCAACGGACTCACTCAAAAGGTATTTTTTACATTCCACCTGCATGGGAGCCAATTACACACACACAAGTAAGCACATACATGCAAAATAAGGTGGAAAAATAGTAGTCAATTACCAAAGGTAGAGTAATATACTATTTATTAAAGCTAGAAAAATTGTCTGACAAATGGTCACGTGAAACTCTGAGTAACAGTTTGCGAAGATTTGAGGGGTGGGGGCTTTAATGAATAGAACCTGTGTGTGTGTGTGTGTGTGCATATATATATATTCTTTTATTTGTTTCAGTCATTTGACTGTGGCCATGCTGAAGCACTGCCTTGAAGGGTTTTAGTCAGAGAAATCGACCCCAGGATTTACTTCTTAAGCCGAGGACTTATCCTATTGGTTTCTTTTGGCAAACCGCTATGTTATGGGGACACAAAAACACACACACAAAGATACATACATATATACATATACAACAGGCTTCTTTCAGTTTCCATCTACCAAATCCACTCACAAGGCTTTGGGCAACCAAAGGCTACAGTAGAAGATACTTACCCAACATTTTTTTCTACAAGGAAAAGAGTATCATGCCTATATAAACAGACATGATAATAATGATGAATTGTTAATTTTTTAGAATGATCTTGTGAGAAACAAAACCTGGCCAGTTTGAACATAAAACAGGTAGAGTATTTTGGCCAGATATGGTCAGTTTAAATGCTAAAGGATTCATCTACTCATTGAATCAATGAAAATTACTTTCCTAGTCCTTAAGATTAATTCTAGGTTTTCTAGGTGCACATGGTTTTGTGAATATGATTTTTGTGTATATAGCCTTCTAGGTGTATACAATTTTGTTTTTTCCTTCTACACCCAGTTCTGGACCTGTTTTTTTTTCCTTTTTGTTGGTATTAGAGAGAATGTTAATAATACAAAGGGATGGGGAAACTGAACATGATCCAGCAGTGCTTTCAAAGCCACTCACCTGATAATGTGCTGGTAGACAGCTGCTGCTGGATCATGGTTATTTATGTAATTATTTTTATATAATAATTTATGTAGTAGTATGTTATGGAAATCTCAGCAACAGTTGTCACTATTGCACAGAAACAATTGTTGTGATTTGCAATTAAAGCCTGGTCTTTCCATCTTCTTGCTTTATATATTTTTATATATAAGTATATACATACACACACATATATATTTTGTTATATTTGGGGATATTTTGACACATAATTTCCCATCAGGAATCTTGCAAAGCAAATACATAAGCAACAGCCATAGAAAAATCTGCCTCATTGAATTCTGTATCACTCATGAATTCATGGAAAAGTGGATGTTAAAACACTGATGATAGTGACGAATGTAAGCATCATCTATCACCTTTCTTTGGCTGGAAAGGTCAGGCAATTTTCCTCTACCTGGTGGCTAAGATGAAAGAGTTTGTATGGAGGACAAGACTGAAATGTATGAGGACAGAAGCTTGCCTCCTCTTCAGCTCTGTCCTTATCAACATTTTTGAAATGCGCTTAGAAAGGAAGGTGGGAATAGAGAGAGAGGTGCTACACAATAAATTTCTTGAAGGGTGGGTGTAAGTGCCCCTGAGTGAATGGGCCTACTTTGAGCATGCAAAGGAAAACAACAAATTGGAGAGGGGCACTTGCTGTTGCTGGTCAAGATAATCCAAGTTAAACCAGGTTATGTTAGGGGTTTTCCTTGACTGGCCTCCTCTCAAACTGGGGATTTTAACTGTTATTTTGTTGTTATTTCTTGTTTTTGTTATTCTATCTTAACATATTTTATGCAAATCCTTCACAATATTATATCCTCTCCTTTTGAATAGTTCCTCTCTCTTTCCTTTTAAGCCCTTGTGACGAATAAAAAAATTACAACTACTACCACTACTACAATTATTATTAGGATTCTGGATTGGTAGAAGCATCGCCCCTACTCCAGAATTGCTGGCTTTGTACCTAAAATTAGAAACCGCTACCACCACCATTATTACTATTAATGACTCGAACTGACGTGTGTACCTAAATAGAAAGGAAATGAAGTAAATGTGATTTATCTTCAGCACACACATACACACACACACACACATATATATATATATATATATATATATATATATATATATATATATATATATATATATATATATATATATATATATATATATATATGCACACACACACCTGGTGTAGATGATAGGGGGAGATTAATTGTGTGTGCAAAATGAAAGATTAAAAATAGAAATAAAAAGTGAAAAATTAAATATAGAGTCAAACCTGACTGCTGCTGATGAATCTCTGACGGAGGAGTTTATCTGAAACGATTGGTCCATACAGATTGTACGTAGCTGCTTACGTACATCTAATGCCATCTGAGCATTTTTTGAATTCACAAAATTTTCTCGGCACCATTTCTAAAATAGAATAATTCAACAAATTGAATATTTTCAAACAAATTGTGACTGAAAATTATAAAAAAAAGTGAGAGGTAATATTTATCCCCCACTTAAATGTGGATGTCCTGTTAAAAAAATATAGTATTACTTTCTGGTATTAGTACTGACTTTGTCACTAATATATATATTTTATGAAAGCAATTATAAAATAGAATGAAACTTAACCTGATACCAACCTGTCTGAGACTATTCTTGGGTGCTATGATACAAACTTGCTTTTTTAAGATGATGATGATCTAAATCAGTGATTCTCAACCAGGGTCCTTCCATATGGCCCTTGAGGGTTCATATAAGATTTTGTTGTTAAAATTTATGTGCAGTAAACTGCTTTTACTTCTACAATACACAAAATATTTTTTTTTAATTTTTATACAATATGCACAGGCATGGCTGCATAGTAAGAAGTTTGCTTCACTAGCACATGGTTTTGGGTTCAGTCCCACTGCGTGGCACCTTGGGCAAGTGTCCTCCAATATAGCTTTGGGCCAACCAAAGCCCTGTGAATGGGTTTGGTAAACAGAAACTGAAAGAAGCCCATCATACATATGTGCATGTGTGTGTGTGACAGAGCGAGAGTCTTTGTGTCTGTGTTTGTTCCCCGCCACTGCTTGACAACCAGTGTTGTGTTTACGTCCCCATAACTTAGCAGTTTGGCAAAAACAACTGATAGAATAAATACCAGGCTTTAAAAAATAAGTACTAGGGTTGATTCATTCAACTAAAAATTTTCAAGGTACTGCTCCAGCATGGTCACAGTTTCATAACTGAAACAAGCAAAAGATAAAAGACAGTTCCTAATGATATTTAATTATAAAAATACAGAATTTTTTTTTATACCTCATGGCTATGGAAGTCCAGGAGAGTAAGACAGGAATCAAAGGGGTCCATAGGCATATAAAAACCTTCCATCAAATTTTCATGTTAATTTATGTTCCAAAGGTGAAGGCACATGGCCTAATGGTTAAAGTGTTGGACTTGCAACCACTGCAAGACCATGGTTTCAATCCTCAGGCTGGGTGGTGCATTGTGTTCTTGAGCATAACACTTCATTTTAATATTGCTACAGTTCACTCAGCTGTAAGTGAGAAATTCTGTGACAGACTGACATCCTGTTCTGGAGAAATATTTTCCAACACCATGAAAACTTACACAGCCTCTCACAAAAGTGTCAACCATTCTGTTACCATATTTCAGTTGACATACACTTAAGATAACTTTCTTTTATTAGCCACACAGGGCTACTTAAGATAGTAAAATAACTGTGTGCTGGTTTTGAAACAGAAGTTCCCTGGACTTTACTGTCTTCAATCATAGGACTTCACAGAGCTAGTTCCCATGGCATGTGAGTGATCAACATTCGCACTAGGTGCCATGCAGTGGGACTGAACCCAAAATCATGTGGTTACACACACACGGGCTTCCATATGTTTTCTTATTTCTTTATTGTCCACTAGGGGCTAAACATAGAGGGGACAAACAAGAACAGACAAAAGAATTAAGTCGATTACATCGACCCCAGTGCATAACTGGTACTTAATTTATCGACCCCGAAAGGATGAAAGGCAAAGTCGACCTCGGCAGAATTTGAACTCAGAACGTAACAGCAGACAAAATACTGCTCAGCATTTTGCCTGGTGTGTTAACGTTTCTGCCAGCTCACCGCCTTTTGATTCCATATGTTTTCTGTCCAGTGAATTTTCAAATGTTTTGATTGACCTGATCCTGTGGTATATGAATCTTACCCAAGGTGCCACACAGCAGCATCAAGCCCACGACCATGCAGTTGTAAAGTAAACTCCATCATCATGCAGTCCTGCTTGCACTGATGCATGGCTAACTCTTCCATTAGTAAGCTGATGTTTAGGGAACACAAAATAATAAAAGAAAATCTTTTTTGAACAGAGATTATAATGGTTGATACTAATTTTTAAATTAAACATTCTAAGGCTGGTTGGTTTTGTATCCTAAAACTAGAGGCAGTCTCAAGAGGGTTGGTGTCAGACAGACAGTTTAAAAACATTGTTTTAACAAACAAAAATTGTTTATTGTACGTTTATCAAAACAGATTACAACAACAACAATAATAATAACAACAACGATAAAAATAGTTGTTTCAAATTTTGGCACAAGACCAGCAATTAGGAAACGAGTAGTTAATTACATCAACCTCAGTACTCAACTGGTACTTTTTATAATTAACCCCTGAAAGGATATACGGCAAAGTTGACCTTGGCAACACCTTAACATTTCTGTTAACCAATTACGATTCTACGAACAACAACAACAACAACAATAATAATAATAATAATAATAATAATAATAATAATAATGGTGGCTCTCCTGTATCAGTATCAGGACAACATGGTAATACACTACCTAATGCTAACAGGCTTTGAGAGAAAAACAGGTGGTTTGGCGCTAGATAAATATGAAAGTAAAATGAAGACTATATTTGGATAGATTCCCGTGTACTGCAGTCATAGAGAAGGAAAACTCACGTCAGAAGGCTGAACAATAAATTAAGCAGGAAAAGAAGAAAAGAATACCAAGAGCTAACAAGCAAGCAAGGAAGCTAGCAAGCAGGTAGGAGGGTAAATATCGAAGTAGGTCTCTGTTCTGTGAAGGTTTTATTAGAGGTGACCAACAAAGATGGGGCAATTTCTGAGATTGAGAAACAATAAGAGAGAAGAATAATTTATATTGAAAATGTAAGTTTAGTAGAGGGAAGATGGCAAGAGAGATAGTGGGTGAAGAGGTAGAAAGATAGATAGACAAAGAAATAGCGGGTGTAGAGACAGGAATAGAGATTAAAAGAAAGAAAGACAGAGAGGTAGAAAGAGAGAGAGTGTGATGGAGAGATAAGAAGAAAAAGATGGAAAGCGGGAGAGAAAGATAAAAAAGAAAGATAGACAGACAAAAAAAATAGTGTAGAAGCAAGAGTAGAGATAGAAAGAAAGAGGGCAGAAGCATAATAGAGAGAAAAAAAGAGACAAAGAGCAAGATAAAAAGAAAGATAAACAGAGAGAGAGAGAGAGAGAGTGGGGCTGTTTATAATAGCATGAATGCTTTAGCAGGTAAGTTTTCTCCAAGTTAACAAGAAATAATCAACATTACTAAGAATACAGAATAGAGAAGTGCTATTACACTTGATTGTAAGTTCAGCCTGTTGTGAAGAGCCATTATTATGACACAGCTGAATGGCAGCTCAGACTCTGGAAACTATCAGAGAGAGAAAAGCGAAGGAGTTTGGCATATGGTTTTCCTCTGAATGCAGTCTGTGGTGCCAGTAAATGAGAGATACAAGAATAATGCTCCATTTTTGGATAGATCTCTTTTAGTATTGAGGAGATGAAAGAAAGAAAACGAATGAATAAATAAATAAATATATAAACAGAGAAACAAAACCAAAATCTCCTTGATGTCGTGTGGGCAATAAGAAAGAATGTTGAGGCTTTTAAAAAACGATCCTTGGAAATGGATATGGAGAATTGTAGCATTTCTAAAGACGAGGATAATAACTAGAAATATTCTGATCTTGTGAATCAGTGTTCTTAGACAATTGGATATTTAACCATTAAAACTGACATCTGAAATATGTTATCTCTTTCATAATGAGTCTTCTAATGAAATACACAACGGATGTGTGTGGTTCTATTAATAAGTGAAAATAGTCAAGAAAACTGCATTTAAGAGACTAACTAGCTTTGTATATTTATTTCTAAGTCAACCCTTTTCGATACCAACTCTAACCTGTTGCCACTCCTGGTTTTATGACATAAACTGAGTTTTTCTTTTCTTTGGTTTCTTCTTTTTTTAGGTTTGTAAAGTGCTTTAGCACTCAAAAGGCTGAAACTTAAACCTGGTTAACCAGGTTTCTATGATGAATAAGTGACTGAGATTTCAATACTCTCCTGAATAAGATGCCAGTCCATCGTCAACCGAGTGGTCTAGGGCAGGGGTCTGAAGTGTTCTGCTCAAGAACACAATACACTGCATGATCCAGGAATTGAAATCACAATCTTATGATTGTGAGAGCAATACCTAAACCTCTAGCCTACTTGTCTTGTTTCAAAGTGATCTAAATTAAAACTTGTCAAAATTCCATGTTGATTTAAACCCTATATATCGACTTAATAATGGTGAAGCTTATTTCATTAAATTCTTCATTAATTTTGAAATAAACAGAACAAAGGGAGTGTATTTCATTATGATATCGAAAGGATTAAACTGATTTTTGGAACATAACCAAAGCTTATCATGGAAGCTGTTAATTTAAATAGAAATACACATATACATACATACAAATCATCATCATCAACATTTAATATCCGTTTTCCATGCTAGAATGAGTTGGATGGCATGACAGGAATTAGCAAAGCCAGGAGCTGCACCAGGTTCCATAGTCTGTTTTGGTTTGGTTTCTATGGCTGGGTGCCCTTCCTAACACCAACCACAGAGAGTACTGGGTTCTTTTATATGGCACCAGCACCCACACCAATGCTTTTTACATGGCACCTTTGTTTTTAGGATCTCAAATTCGTTGTGGTGGATGGGTCTTATCAAGTATAGCAATGCGCCACCTATCTTGATCCTCTGTCATCTCCTTTGTAAGGTTTAGCATTTTGAAATTGGCCTTCAATACATCATCCCATGTCTTTCTGCATCTCCCCCTTCTACAACTTCCCTCCACTTTTAAGTGATCAGCACTTCTTTATGCAACTGTCTTCATCCAGTCCAGTCTCCTCTCTTGCACACTGCATCTAATTCCTCTTACATCCAACTTCTCTCTCAATACACCAATACCCTGTCACACAGGCACACTGATATTGAATGCACACCTAACACAGTTTGACAAGTTGAGTTTCAATGTTTTGTCAAGGACACTGACAAAGGAGATGAGGGCAGAAAACTCTCAAGTGGTCGGTGTTTCTACAAATAATCTGCTTTCTGTTCTCTCTTACAACTCTCACACCATGGAGACCTTTGATCCAAAATTGCTCATGCACACTTTGTTCAATGTGTGCACGTGTTTTCCAAAATTCAAAGTGGGGCATGAGACTAAAATTGTTGAGAAACACTGATATAGATGTCACCATGTTGGATTACAGAATCAAATGGTAGTTATAGAAGGGTTGGTACCAAAAGAGTTAAGCTGGTATTTAAGACATTACCTTAACAAAAGGTTTCCCACATTATTATCATAGACTGATTTTTAATTTAAATACTCACACATTAAAATGAGAAGTTTTGGAAGATAAGAACTAGAAGTGATTATCTCATTGGATTATCTCATTGGTTTTGGAAGATAAGAACTAGAAGTGATTATCTCAATGGTTTGGTATCAAAAGAAATAAAAGCTTAGCTTACCTTGTTGCTATTGCCAGCTTTGTAGGCTCGCAGGATATTTAAATAAGTCATGAAATCTCCTTCTGGTGACTCAAATTTTTTTCTTGCTGCCAAAGCTTCTTCATGCTGAAAATACAATGGAAATTGTAACAGGCAGGTCTATTGTGGTTAAGAAGTTCATTTCCCTACTACATGATTTTGGGTTCAATCCCACTGTTAAGTACCTTACTCTTTACTCTTTTACTTGTTTCAGTCATTTGACTGTGGCCATGCTGGAGCACCGTCTTTAGTCGAGCAAATTGACCCCAGGACTTATTCTTTGTAAGCCTAGTACTTATTCTATTGGTCTCTTTTGCCGAACCACTAAGTTACAGGGACATAAACACACCAGCATCAGTTGTCAAGCGATGTTGGGGGGACAAACACAGACACATAAACATATACACACACACACATACATATATATACATATATACAATGGGCTTCTTTCAGTATTTGCCTACTAAATTCACTTACAAGGTTTGGTTAAAGACACTTGCCTAAAGTACTTAGCAGGGGACTTGAACCTAAAACCTTATGGTTGGAAAGAAAACTTCTGAGCCAGATAGTCATAATACCCCAGTCACATTAAGTGACAATTCTAGTTTCCTTTTTTGGTAAAACCTTGCAAATTGCTGTCAATTTTAATTTTATGTATACACAATAATGATTCGTTAAATCATCCATAGATTTCCATGATGAAAACATATATATGTGGCTGTGTGGTAAGAAGCTTGCTCCCGAAAAAACAGGGTTCCAGGTTCAGTCCCAGTGTGGCACCTTGGGCAAGTGTCTTCTATTATAGCCTTGGGCCGACCAAAGCCTTGTGAGCAGATTTAGTAGACGGAAAATGAAAGAAGCCCGTTGTGTGTGTGTGTGTGTGTGTTTGTCCCCGCCACCATCGCTTTACAGCTGAAGTTAGTGTGTTTAGGTCCCTGTAACATAGCGGTTTGGCAAAAGAGACCAATGGATTAAGTACTAGGCTTACAAAGAATAAGTCCTGAGGTTGATTTGTTTGACTAAAGGCAGTGCTCCAGCATGGCCACAGTCAAATGACTGAAACAAGTAAAAGAATAAAAGAATACAGAGAGAGAATTAAGTCTGAAATCTGCCAAAGTAGAGCCATTTCTTACTGATGAGGCAATGGGAATTGCCAAAACTGAACTCAGCATAAGGGATCCTCGGACGGTGTTCTCAGACGATTATAGTCCCTGTCTGTAAATATGTATACAATTATGTGCTTTGACTACAGTATTAGAGCATTTTAGCTCTTATTTCTAGCAATGTAAGTGTTTCTAATATCCTAGTCATGTTTAGTGACAATTATAGCTTTCCTTTTTAGTAAAGCATTGCAAACTGCTGCCTATTTTGATTTTATATATATATATATATATATATATCGTATTCCCGAGCGTCATACTAATATATACTTTTGTTATTTACACCACCTGTCCTCGTCTGTTGTTATTATTTGTATATTCTCCCATATATATATATATATATATATATATTCTTTTTTAAGTTTCAGCCCTAAGGCTGTGGCCATGCTGGAGCACTGCCAGTGTAATTACCTTTTCAATGGTCAATCTTATGCGATTGGCTTTTGGTGAAGGAGGGAGTTCAACACTGCTGCCCTCTTTTGAGCTTCTTGCCTTGATACGGGTTCATTTGGGGCCTTGGATAGCAGGAGGTTAAGTTGTTTCCTGAAAACATCTACCCCCTACTCCATGAAGATCCCTCAGATGTTCTGGCAAGGCGTTAGATAGCTGTAGGCCCTTAAATACCAGGCTATTTTAGCACACACACACACATGTATGTACATATATAGATGTATACACGTACACATATATAAAGACATGCATGATAGGTAAGCATACAGATGTATAGGAAGACAGCATGTAAGTTAGTTAAATAGACAGATAGGTAGCAAGATAGAGTGATAGGTAAGTTTAACAAGAACTGTTGGAAGGCCTCCACATCTCCTTGAGTGAAGGATAGAGGATAGAAAAAAATTACCAAATAAAGAAATATCCAAGAATGGGATCCAAGAATGTTTGAAAAGAATGAAGAACATGTAGTGGGAAAACAAGCACCTAGGATTTAAATATCGGCTCTGTAACGATGCCAAAATACTTGGACTTTGACTAACTAAAAACAGAAAGACTACAAGAATTTTAGGATTATTATATTACTTAATCACTGAGCAGCAGTGTGTAATAAATAAGGCACACAGCTAGGTAGGTAGGTGTATGTATGTGTGTATATTAAAGAGAGGAATGGAGAGAGGGGGGGTGAGATAGGCAGTCAGAGTTAGATAGTAAGAAGAGTCAGGGTGAGAGAATTATAAGAAAATAGGCAAACTAAGTAGTTTGACTTGTGTGTATATTAGGTATACAAATAGATATATAGGAGGATAGATTTAGTAGGTAGATTATATATATATATATATATATATATATATATATATATATATATACACACACACACACACACACACATATATATAGTTGGTAAATAGGTAGCTTGACTGATGTGTGTGTACCTATATATATGTGAATATGAATCTTTATCTTTCATCTTGTTTCAGTTATTGGACTGCAGCCATGCTGGGGCAACACCTTGAAGTATTTTAGTCAAACAAATCAATCCCTTGTACAAATTTTGTGTCAAGTCTGGTATCTGGTACTTTTTCTAACTGCTAAGCTATGGGAACACAAACAAACCAACACCAGTTGTAAAAGTATTGGTGGGGGAACTAACATAAAGACACCTATATAAGTATGATGTGTGTGTTTGTATATATATATATATATATATATACACACATAAAGAGAGAGTTTTCATGAACAAATTTCACTCATTAGGCATTGATTGACCTGGGTCTATAGAAGCAGACAATTGCCCAAGGTGCTTTGCTGTAGAACTGAACCTGAAATCATGTGGTTACAAAGTGAGCTTCTTAATCACACAGCCATGCCAGCACCTATACATGACGTGTGTGTGTGTGTGTGTGTGTGTGTATTATGTAAGTTGATAAATAGGTAGTTTGACTTGTATGTGCACGTGTTTATATATACATAGATAGGTAAGTTATACAGGTAAATAGATTTGTTGGAAGGTAAATAGGAGAACAAATAGTGGTAAAAATAGTAGAAAAGAAAACCAGGAGAAGAAAATGAAAAATAAACAGTAAAGTGGGGTGGGGTTAGATAAGAATTGACTGAAGTGAAGAGGGGGTGGGGTGGGTTTTAAGATAAAAGATACAGGAAGGAAACAAATGGAAGTGTCTTTTTTTTTCATGAGAAGGGGAAGGTGGTGACTGACGAATAATGAATTATGATTAATTGTAAAATATAAAACAGATAAGGTACTTACTTGTCTTTGAGGATTAAAGACTAAAGAATCAACTGACAGAAGAGACACAATGCTTAAGATTTCATCTCTGAAAATTACAGGAAATAAAAATAACTTGTATTTTTGTTATATTTAATTAATAAACCAAAAGAAAAAGAAAGAAAAAACAATTCAGGAATTATTTTATTGCATCCATCCCCAACACTAAACAAACGAAACACAATGTTGGCCTTAGCAACATTGTACTTTGCTTTCTATGTTCAAACACTGCTGAGATCAGCTTTGCCCTTCATCCCTCTCAAACTGATTAACCACAAAGGGGTTTAAATACTGCCACAGTCAATTTTGCCATTCATCCCTTCCAGTGGGGTTGATAAAATAAAGTACCAGTGAAGTACTGGCTTGATGATGTCAACTAAACACACTCTCCCCTCAAAATTGTTGGCCCTGATAAAGATATCTTGTAGTATTTCTTCTGGCCCTTTACAATCTGAGTTCAAATCCTGTTGAAGTCAACTTTGTCTTTCAACTTTTCAGGAGTCAATAAGAAAAAAAAGTACCAGTCAAGTACTGACTGGTACTCAATGTATTTACAATAAAACAAGTATCAAGAGATTTCCAGTACAACTCGGGTGAGAGAAACATTGAAAGGGATTTTCATTTCAAAGGACCAGCCACTGGAATCTCATTGATGCTTACATTTTTTACCAATATACATTGCCCGAGTGAGGTCGTCGCCAGTGCCATTGAACTAGCTCTTGTGCAGGTGGCATGTAAAAAACACCATTTTGAGTGTGGCCGTTGCCAGTACTGCCTGACTGGCCCTTGTGCCGGTGGCACGTAAATATACCCACTACACTCTCGGAGGAGTGGTTGGCGTTAGGAAGGGCATCCAGCTGTAGAAACTCTGTCAGATCAGATTGGAGCCTGATGCAGCCATCCAGTTCCCCAGCCCTCAGTCAAATCATCCAACCCATGCTAGCATGGAAAGCGGATGTTAAACGATGATGATGATGATGATGA
>NC_069001.1:16013917-16018296 GCF_001194135.2 Octopus bimaculoides | reverse complement strand
ATAAAAAATTAAAATTAAATTGAGCTTTATAGATAAAATATATATTAGGGAAAATAACCAAGTTTCAAGAACTCATCGATGAAAATCCACTATCACATATAGAAAAATTAATAATTAAAAGCACAATAAATGAGTATAATATAAAGTAAAGTAAATATCATAAGATAAATATAATATAATAAACCGATGAGTTCTTGAAACTTGGTTATTTTCCCTAAAACTATATGTATATATATATATATATATATATATATATACATATATAACTATTTGTCTAACACATGCTGGTAGCATGGAAAAACAGGTATAAAAGCAAGCAAATTATAATATATCTACATTATTTAACATCCTTTTTGGCATGATGGCATGGTTTGGATGGTTCTGCAGGAACAGAAGAGCCAAAAGGCTGTGATGAGCTCCAATGTCTGCTTTAGCATGGTTTCTACAGCTGAATACCTTTAGTAATGCCAACAACATACAGAGTGTACTGACTGCATTTTTTTGTGACACCAGCAATAATGAGGTCACCAAGTACTCGCAAGACAAGACCCTTCAACCGAGAGGGGTTAAATATTTATTGGAGGAGTACGTATACACATACGCAGACAACAAAAGAACATTCTCTTCCAGATTTATATAAAACGCATGAATTTTCTGTAAAAAATCATCACTGATGAGACTCAGACACTAACGAGATGAAAGTGTTTATGAAAAACTATTCAAAATTCTGACTCCCTCTTTTTTCTTAATATATAAAATTTGTACACCACTTCAAACAATCCCTATGTACCGTGTGACTGGCCCTTGTGTCTGTGGGACGTAAAAGCACCCACTACACTCCCGGAGTGGTTGGTGTTAAGAAGGGCATCCAGCTGTAGAAACTCTGCCAGATCAGATTGGAGCCTAGTGTAGCCTTCTGGCTTGCCAGTCCTCAGTGAAATCGTCCAACCCATGCTAGCATGGAAAGCGGACGTTAAATGATGATGATGATGATGATGTGTGTATGTATGTGTGCACATGTGTTGATTTCTACACAATATCCATCTGCAATATTTCACTCTCAAGGCATTGCTCAACCCAAGACTATAGTAGAAAAATAGAAAAACTTTTACTCAAGATACCACAATGGGATTGAACATAGAACCATAAGGTTGTGAAAGAAACTTCTTACTACATAACCAAGCCTGCATTCTGGGAACCAAACAAGACCAACAACAGCCGCAACAACAAACAAGAAACCCAGAGGGGATTCCAAATATTGCTCATTGCCCATAGCTAACTGCAGTGTAGGAATGGTGGTAGTGGTGGTGGTGGTGAAAGAGGGTTGTTAGAAAAGGGGATGATCAGTGAATGCTATTCAGCAGTCAAGCAAATGAAACTCCAGGGGAGATGAAAACCGTTTCTCAGAGATATTTTTTTTCCTGCTTTCTCTGCACACTTCACTAAGTCAGAGAGAAAACATCAGCAAAATAAATAGATTCTACATGTGATGATGGTTAGTGAGTGTGTGTGAATGTGCATGTGTGTACAGGCATGTGAAAGTGAATGGAGGGAATGTATGTGTGTGTGAGTGAGAAGGGTGTATGTTTGTGATGGGGTGGGGGAAATGAGTGTGTTTATGTGTGTGTGAGGGAGTGTGCAAGTTGATGTGTGTGTGTGTGTGTGTTTGGTAGAAATATGTGTGTGTGTGTAAATCTGTCAGCAAGCTTGAATGTGTGTAGGACTGTTAGCAAAATGAGTGTCTGCGTGTGTATACGTGCTTTTACAATGAATGTGTGGGTATGTTTACACTGTATATTTTGGCAATGCGTGTGAGTTTGCACATGTATGGTTTTGCAGTGAATGTGTGCGCTCACGTGTGTGAGATTTTGTGGCATGTGTGCGTGTATGTAAGAATGTTTTCACTATGAATCTATATATTTGCAATATGTGTATGTGTCTTGACATATGTATACATGTGAATTTTCACTGAGTATGTGTGTGTGTGTTCCTCAATGTAGTTAGGCAATGTTCAGTTAAAAATAGAGTTGAAGCCAGATAAGATGGTATTTAGCTAAGTTTATACACCAGCTGGTTTCGTCATTTCATCATTGGTTCTGCAGGCTGGAAGAGGGTGGATCCAAACACACCATCTTACCACACTACATAGCAATAGCAGCCAATTCTACTCAAACTACACGTGTTGAAAATAAAGCTGATGCTACCACCACCACCACCACCACTACTGCTACTGTTGTTGTTGTTTATTGGAATAACAACTAATTACTCAACAAATAGCAACCCTCACATACTTTACTCTGTGTGTAACTGGGTATGTATGTGTGTATATCTCTATGTCTATATAATCATCGTGGAGGCGCAATGGCCCAGTGGTTAGGGCAGCGGACTCGCGGTTTCGATTCCCAGACCGGGCATTGTGAGTGTTTATTGAGCGAAAACACCTAAAGCTCCACGAGGCTCCGGCAGGGGATGGTGGCGAACTCTGCTGTACTCTTTCGCCACAACTTTCTCTCACTCTTACTTCCTGTTTCTGTTGTGCCTGTATTTCAAAGGGCCGGCCTTGTCACACTGTGTCACGCTGAATATCCCCGAGAACTACGTTAACTGTGTCTGTGGAGTGCTCAGCCACTTTCATGTTAATTTCACGAGCAGGCTGTTCCATTGATCGGATCAACTGGAACCCTCATCGTAGTAAGCAATGGAGTGCCAACAACAATATAATCATCATCATCATTTAATGTCTGTTTTCCATGCTGGTATGAGTTGTACCAATGGCACAAAAAAGGCACCCAGTATACACTGTAATGTGGTTGGTGTTCGGAAGGACATTCAGCCGTAGAAACTATGCTGACACTGGTGCTCAGCACAGCACTGTGGCTTGCTGGTCCTGTGAAACTATCCAATCCATGCCAGCATGGAAAACAGACACAAATGATGATAATGAGGAGGAGGAAGAGGGGGATATAATACATACACACATGTGCACAAGTATGGTCAAATGGTCAAGAAATTCCCTCATTTGCAATCATGAAATTCTAGATTCAAATGTCTTTTACCACTCCAAACTTTTAGTATTTCAACCAGCCATATTCAACTCAAAATATTCTGTCTGTTTTATGCTCAAACTGGCCAGATCTCACCTCTCACACCTACTGTACAACGTCATTCTAGAAATAGACAATCACATCATTGAAATCGTGAAGCTACAAGATAATGTATGATTAATTCAAAATAATGTAAATAAATAAACGTTACATGTGACAGAGTAATCTAAATGCTAAAGAATTAATGAAACTGGGTTGATATATGTATTTTAGTTTGTTATATAATGTCAGATTGATTGTGTTTGAGGCTGACATTAAAGGGTCATTGTGTTGGCAATACAGTAGATCAAACAATTAGAATTCTTATAAGAAATGACTGAAGATAATTAACTTGGTTATATATGTATATATATCATCATCATCCTCATCATCATTTAACGTCCACTTTCCATGCTAGCATGGGTTGGACGATTTGACTGAGGACTGGTGAAACCGGATGGCAACACCAGGCTCCAATCTGATTTGGCAGAGTTTCTACAGCTGGATGCCCTATATATATATATATATAAATATAAAGAAGGTAAAAGTTTTCATTCCCTTTGAAATTACTTAAATTTTGTGGTTTTCAGTCGTTTGACTGTCTTCTAATGTGTAGAAATTGCCTGTTATAGGTAATTTTTCTTGTGTTTAAATGTACACTATTTTATGTGTGTGTGTGTGTGTGTGTATAATGTATTTATGTATATATATGTTTTTGTGTTTGCAGATAATTAGCTCCAGGGAAGCTATAAGATGTTCGACAGGCACTCAGCTCTTGGTGTACACTTACTTATAGGAAAAATAGTTGCAAGGTAGTGAAATGATTTTGTAACTCCTGTTCTTTTGTCATTCATTAATATCTTCTTTTTGTTAACATTTACTTATTTCAGTCATTTGACTGTGGCCAAGTTGGGGCACCGCCTTGAAGGGTTTTAGTCGAATGAATTGACCACAGGACTTGTTTTTTAAAGCCTGGTACTTATTCTATCCGTTTGTTTTGTTAAACCACTAAGTTACAAAGACTTAAACACGCCAACACTGGTTGTCAAGCGGTGGTAATCTTTGGCCATGCGACACCAAAAATCAACGATAAGAAAGGCACTTACGAATTCATCGGCTAGTGAGTTCAGGCATTTCACCCCAAAGAAATCTATTCCATAGAGAAATTTCTCTACTTCATTTGAAAAGACAACACGAAACCGGTTATTTCCCAAAATACAATGTTTATATACCAAAAAGATTTTATAACATTTTTCTGACATAATTTAAATATATACTTTAACCATGTAACACAAG
>NC_069001.1:16007815-16013852 GCF_001194135.2 Octopus bimaculoides | reverse complement strand
TATATATATATATATATGTGGTCATCCTTGCATACAGGTATGTCCCCTGCATCCCTCTTCAGCTGAGCATTCCTAACCTTGCGGGCTCGTAGGTACAAATGCCACGTAAAAGCAGCCATGCCAGTGCTATGTAGGAGTACCCAGTACTCTCTATAAAGGAGTTGGTGTTAGAAAGGGCATCCAGTCATAGAAACCATGCCAAAACAGACATGGAGCCTGGGCAGCTCTTCCGCTGGCCAGTTCTTGTTAAAAGTGTCTCACCCATGCCAGCATGAAAAACGGATATTAAATTATGATGATGTGTGTGTGTGTACATGTGTGCTGCAAAGTAGGGAGGGGTATCAGGGAGAAGTGTGGTTAAATCAACATTTACTAACAATGAATGAGAGGGGTCCAATGGTGGAAGAAGGGAGTAGAAAAAACATTTAAGTATATTTGTACTAAAGCTAGTCATATCTATACATAGAAAAGGAGGGGTTGCTATATGAAAAGTGTGTGTGTGTGTAAGTAAGAAAGCATGTTTGCAGATGTGCTTCTTTGCATGCGTGTAAGTTTTTTGTGGAAGTGTGGGTTGTGTACACATGTAATCATGTATCCGTTTTAGTGTTTGTGCCAATGTGTTGTGTGCAGAAATGTAAATGTATATGGATGTGTATATATGTTGTGTGCGTGTGTGTGTGCATGCATGTATAAGCCAGTGCTATCTATACCGTACAAATAAAGACAGATGAGAAAGCATGAGGTAATGTGCTAAAGAGAAGTGTGTGGGAGAGAGAATATGGAGCTGAATCAGAGAGAAAACTATATTGCTATGTGCGTGTGTGCATCTGTAGCATCATCATCATCATTTCATATTAATCTTTCCTTGCTGTCTTGTCTTGGTCAGATCCTTATAATCCAAATTAGTTCTTATTTGGAAGTATTGCCCCCTCAGACAAGTTGGGGATCATGTCTGCCTTATGTGCTAACATCTTTGATAAGATTTCTACAGCTGGATGCCTGTCCTATAAAATAACTACTTTACAGTGTGTCCTGGCTACATTTTATCATTGCATCATCACAGGAAAGGCTGTCTTGCATCCAGAAAGTCCTTTCTTCCCTGAATTGTCACTGTTCATTCTTTTCTTTCTTACACATCCACCCATGAAGGCACGGGCCTAGTTGGTCAGGCTGTTGCACTTACAATCGCTAGATCATGGATTTGATTCTCTGGCTGGGTGGCACATTGTGTTCTTAAACGAAACACTTCATTTCACGTTGCTCCAGTCCCCCTTTGATCAACAGGGATTGTTGGCCTGCTCACCTAGCCAGTGGGGTAGCATTATTTGAAGGCTAAAACAATGCAAAAAGCGCATTGTGACCAGCAATGTGTAACAACATCTGATAGCCTGGTCAGTCATGTGATCATGTGACACACCCACCCACACACATACATATATTTGTTGCTCATAAGAACAAGGCTTCCACATGCAAATCACAGAGCTCAATACCTCAAGAAGTGTGTTTGTAGTAATTCTTAGTAATTAGTTTGCAGGGTTAATCCTGTTTCAATCCTTGCTGATCATATCTGCAACTAGTGGACTGTATTCAGTGTGAAAGCTCTATGTATACATGGTTGTGGGGTAAGAAGTTTGATTCCCAACCACACGGTTCCAAGTTTAACCCTTTAGCATTTAAACCAGCCATATCCGCCAAAAGTATTCTGCCTGTTTTATGTTCAAACTGGCCAGATATGGTCTCTCACACCAACCCTACAATATTGTTTAAAAGATTAACAGCGACTTCAACGAAGTCTCATAGCTACAAGATAATGCATGATTAGTTCAAAACAATGTGGATGAAAAAGCATTAATTTTGGCAGAATAATGCAAACACTAAAGGGTTAATCCCACTTTGTGGCACTGTGGGCACCTTGTCTTCAACTATAGCCCTGGGCCAACCAAAGCCTTGTGAGTGGCTTTGGTAGTCAGAAACTGAAAACCCATAACATATCTGTATGTGCTTTTTCCTTGAGCGAAAGTAGGAAGTGAGGAAGAGGTATAATATTAAACAATGGATGGAGAAATGACCATTGTGCAGTGTGTGAAATGGACAGGGTTCCAAACTTCATTGATTGTTATCTTGTGTTTCTCAACCAAACCTGATTATATCTGTATTTAAATAAATCAGTTTTTGTACTTCAGAGCTAAATTATGAAGATATCTTAATATTATCTGAAATACATATGTGTGTATGTGCATATATGGACATATACAACATGCATAAATATATTCACGTATATACAAATGCATGCATATACACACACACATATTATATATATATATACACACCCTCACTTCCTCACACACTCAAATGTAACAATTTATAGACAAAAAAGGAAAAAGGGTACTCAATATATGGTGTAGAGTATAGTATTTATTTAAACTGCATCCTTTTTCTCAAGATTCAAGTTTCACACTACAGCAATTGTATAGGCAACTATTTTCGGTGTGTGTGTGTGTGTGTGTGTGTGTGTGTGTGTGCGTGTGTGTGCGTGCGTGTGTGTGTGCATGTGTGTGTGTGTGTGTTTGTGTGTGTACACACATATATATATATCTGTGTGTGTGAGTAAAATCTGCTAACAGTAACACTTTCCTACTTTATGTGATTTTAACCAAAATAATTTTCAGTAACTCTATCCTACTCCATAAATATATGGCTTTCTGCCAATATAAGAAATATTCATTACCATTTTCAAGATTTCATAACCACAGAACTTATTCTGCATTTTTTTGGAGATCCTAATAATTCTAATAATTATTCAATGTGATATCTGCTGTGAAAGCACATTCTGTGATTCTCGTTGCCAATAACACATCACTCCTGAATTTGACATGCGAATAACAATAAGGAACAAACACACATCTACTATTTAACTCTTTTGTTACCATATTTCTGTTGAAATACCCTGCTTTTATTTCAATTCATTTTGAAAATAATGAAGAATTTAGTAAAATAACTTCATCGTTATTACCATTTAGATGTAGAGCTTATTTATTCACATTGTTTGGAATTAATCAAGTATAATCTCATAGCTTAAAAATTTTTTTTTTGATGACGTGAATATTTATTTTTAAAATGACATGGTAGGATAGGTGTAAGAGACCAAATCTAGCCATTTTGAATGCAAAACAGGTAGAATTATGGCTGGTTTAAATGCTGAAGGGTTAAACTGTGGTTTGGAATATAAACAAACAGGATATTTTGATTGATGGTTTGTATGTAAATCAGTTTAGAACAAGGACATTGGGCCTCACTGAGGAAACGACTATGAACTGGGAGTTGTGGTGATTTGTTGTACTTGAGAAGATGCATCAAGCCAAGTAAAATCACTGCCATCCATACATATAGATTGTCCTTCACAGGTTCCGGTGCCATGTAAAATGCACTTGTACCAGTGCTGTGTGGACACACCTATGCTGGTGGTACGTATAAAGCACCCAGTACACTCTGTAAAGTGGTTGGCATTAGAAAAAGCATCCAGCCATAGAAACTATGCCACTAGAGATGACTGGAGTCTGGACAGGTCCTGTCAAGCTGTCCAACTCATGCCAGCATCGAAAATGGACATTAAACAATGATGTTGATGACTTTAAAACAAGGAATTTGTACGATAGAACCAGGGATGGTCTCAGATGGTTTGGAAGCAAAAGGGTTAAAGACTGTGTCTGTTTATGCAACTTTAAGACCTGTCCAGTTTGTAATTATCGTCATCATTTAATGTCCACTTTTTCCATGCTTGTGTGAGTCAGACAGAATCTGTTGAGACAAATTTTCTACAGCCAGATACTCGTCCAGTTGCCAACCCTCACTTGTTTCCAAGAGAGATTGGGGATGAAGGACAGTTTGTATGACAGTACCACACGTTGACCATTATCATGTGGTGTCAAGACAAGGTGGAACAAACACACGCACATACACAAACATAGATGTGCATACACGCACACACACACATATATATGAGTCAAAAGGGTCCATGGGCAAAAAATGGTTGAGAACTGCTTGTTTAGTGTATCTGAAACAACATCAAATACATTCGTTTAACTTTCCCTCTTAAAGTAGGGTATGATTTGAAGGTGATTTGCAGTAATTCAAGGAACCAGAGAGAGTTTCCTTGTTACAGAAAATCATGTAACATTCAGTGCAGACATGGAAATAGAAAACTGAAGGTAAACATTATAAAATTGGTATATGAGGCTAAAATAGGAACTTAAACACTAATTAGAAGAATATTTGGGGAATTTGAAGTATCAAATATCACCAGCAATAGAGATAACATAGTTATATGAAAACCAGCCAAAACCTGTTTGAGCCTAGTTAAGTAAAAAAAAAAGTAATAAATCACCCCCTACCTTGAAACAAAAGAAGATTGATAGAGTGTTGATTGCTAATGATATTAGAAAAATAATGAGGAGTGCCAAAGATTCATTATGTAGTGGTAAAGAAATGGCACCTTCTGTGAATGGAATGAATATATTTTCGTGAATGGAATTGCAGCAAAAAAAAATGCTGATTAAGACAGCAAGTTAATAATGATTGCATTGTCACCATTTGTGCATAGTTTAGGTGTGTTAATGTAACATATAGCCTATATGTTACATAACCTATATACATACACATATATAGATATGCAGGGCAGGGAATCGTCAATTAGTAATAAAATTAACAATTTTGCCGGGTAGCTCAGTATGAAAAAACCTTTTCGGTAAAAATCATTTATAATCATAAATATATAGGGATTGACAGTAACCTGCTTCTCCAACATACTGAGAATTCAGAAATAGCAGCCAATCGCTATCAATTTAGAGTAATAATTTGTAGTTTTGGAATCAGTAGTTCTTTGGCTGCTATTTCTGAATTCTCAGGATGTTGGAGAAGCAGGTTACTGTCAATCCCTATATATTTATGATACATACACACATATATATATATATATATATATATATACATATGTGTGTGTGTGTGTGTATGTGCATGTATGCAAGTGTGCGTATGAATATGCCATTCTGTTCAATGGCATCATTCTAACTGCTCTTTTATGCAAGTGAGACATAAGTTACTACAAAGAAGGAAGCACATTGATTGGCAATGACTCAAAGAGCCATAGAAAGATCCATACTTGGAATATCATTGTGAGAGCAGAACTGGAATAAAGTAATCTGGGAATGGACTGGAGTGAAAGCTCAAGTCCTAACACGCTGCACAAGTCACAAGGTGCACAGACACACAACAAGTGAACCTGCACAGTTGCCATGAGGCATCCAAGAAAGTGGAAATGACCACTTAAAAGGCTTCCAGGATGACAGAACAATTGAGTTAAACGGAATATAAGAGTGCAATCAAGAAAGAATTCAAAGCACAATGTGACCAGCGATGTATAACATCTGATGGTCTGGTCAACACACACACATATATATGCATGTGTGCATACATATATGTGTGTATATATGTATATGTGTGTGAATGTATTCATATATATATGTGTGTGTGTACGTATATATATATATATACGTGCATATATATATATACATATATATATATATATGTATGTATGTATGTATATATATAGAAAACAAAGTGATTTTATTCCACACAGGTAGAAATAGAGGAAAAATAGAATGCTCTGAATGTTTTCTGTCAAGTGTTTGTAGAGAACGAACACATGATTAAGTTGATAACTTTGTTCAGTCAACTGTGAAAGTCTTAACTAACGATGCCAAACATTGTCACTTGATACTAACAGACGTAGTGGGGAACCTACAAAAAGTTCTAAGACCAGTCATGTGACTATTCTCTACTAATCAAATCCTGTTCAAAACATATACTAATTAGAGCCATGAACTCCCTATAAAAACAGAAGCAAACTTCAAACATTAGTCAGAAGCAAGACAGCTGTGACATAAGCCACATCTTTCTATTTCAACTTTTTGAAAATCAGTGTAAACTGAAACCGGTTAAAGCATCTAATATATTAATAAAACATATTTTAACTGTTCTC
>NC_069001.1:16003405-16007649 GCF_001194135.2 Octopus bimaculoides | reverse complement strand
ATATATATATATACGTGTGTGTATATATGTGTGTGTATACATGTGTATGTGTATATATGTGTGTATATATGTATGCATACACACACACACATATATATATATATATAAATTATTCTTTTACTTATTTCAGTCATTTGATTGTGGCCATGCTGGAGGACCACCTGTAGTCGAACAAACCAGCCAGGACTTATTCTAGGTAAGCCTAGTACTTATTCTATCAGTGAGACTGAACCCAGAACCATGTGATTGGGAAGCAAGCTTCTTACCATGCATCTTCAGATGTTGGGTCTCACAGAGGTGATGACAGCTGATCAAGACCCTAAGCAATTTGCTGTGCCTGAGAAGATTCATCAAGCCAAGTGAAATCGTAATCATGGATATTGCTGGTGACACATAAAAGGCACACATGCCAGTGATACATAAAAGGCACCTATGCCGGTGACAAATAAAAGGCACCTGTGCTGGTGACACATAAGGGGCACCTATTACATTCTTGGAGTGGTTGACATTAGGAAGAGCATCCAGCGATAGAACCAAACCAAAATCAAAGAATTAAAGGTAATGCTATGTAACTTCATAATAATCTTTATATTATAAAATATGTGTGTGTGTGTGTGTGTGTAATACAATGCTCTATCAACCAGGCTGTCAGATGTCCTTATACATCACTAATCACAATGCACTTCTATTTTCCCCCTTGTTTGTACCCTTCTTTTCTGTTTGGGTCCAAATGTTTATGATTATGTCATTTTCTCATCAAATTGTGAGGAAGTGTCTTCCATGTGTTCTTTTCTAATCACTTGAATACCACTCCACAACTCCACCCATAGTCTGTGAAATTTGTGGTGTGTCTGGCCCAACACAAACTTGTGCATTTGATATTCTATGATTACATCATTAACTTCACTCCATTCTTGAACTACCTCATCTCAAGAATGCTCCCATAATGATATTCATCGCCCACCTGTGAAGTAGCCAGTCATTGTTCTTCCTTCTTCAGAGTAACTCACATATAAGAGCACAGGTAGAACAATGCTATTAAAGAGAATAGCATGCTGATCTTGTGCAGCTGTGCTTTGAGCAGATCTTTATCCCTTTAGCATTTAAACTGGCCATATCATGGCCTAAATATCCAACCTGTTTTATGTTGAAACTGGTTAGGTGTGATCTCTCACACCAACCCTACAATATCATTCTGAAAATTAACAGTTACCTCATGAAAATCTCAAAGCTACAAGATAATGCATGAAGCATTACTTTTGATAGAATAATCTGAATGCTGAAGGGTTGAAACATACACTTTCCACCCTGTTCTAACTCTATGCAAGATTTCATTCATATCTCAGCATATATTTACCATCTGTCCGAAGCAGAGATATCCCTTCATCTCAGCTTCATAATTTACTGCCACTATTCAGCCTTGTGTTATGTTTTTGGACCACATGTATTTTAATTTTCAAGCAGTATATTTCAAGGCTTATACTGAACTCAAGATGTTCAGCTCTGTCAGTATGGTCTGTAGCTGATTTGCGGTTTCCGCAATGAGCATCATGTTTTCTGTGAAGCAAAGATGTATTAGAAGCTTGCCATTGAACAGGCATAAAAAAAACAACAAACTCAAGAAGCAGTGAACTAAATTAACAACTTGAAATCAAAATACAAACACATCACTATCATCATCTTTTAGTATCTGTTGTCATGCTGGCATAAGCTGATTGGTTTGATCAGAGCTGGTAGGCTGAAGAGCTGCACCAGGTTCCAGTCTGATTTGGTTTGGTTTCTATGGTCAGGCACCCTTCCTAATGTGAACCACTTTACAGTGTAGGCTGGATGCTTTTAATTTAGTCTTTGCTAAATTAACTTTGAAGCCCTTTGATACTAGATTTTGCTTCCATGTCCAGAATTTCTCAAATTTTATTCCAGATTCAACTGTAAGAACAAGATCATCAGTTTAAGACATGATGCCTGTAGGAGTTCATACAAGTATCTGGTCTTAAACACCCATGTTGTGGCCTGGAGGACAATGATAAAAAGAAGGGGGCTAGCACTAAGTCCTGATAGTCCTCTACCAGCACTTTGAATTTATCACTATACATGTTGCTAGCTCTCACGACTGACAGCCTCTCTATACATGGTTTATATATATGGCTCTCACAAGCTATTAGTCTATTCCAAGTTCCCAATAGAACAAATGATAGAGCAAGGGTTACTTTTGAAGGCTTCTTAAAGTTGACAAATGCTAGGTGCAGCAGCATGGTGCTAGCCAAGTATTCCTGCAGTTGTCAAAGAAGGAAGCATCAGTAATACCTCTTCCTGGTACAAAAACTGAACAAGATCTTATCTAGATTAATGCTCTTCCTAATCAATTGAATAATGACTCTTCCATAACTTTAATGACCTGGTCCACCAATTTGATACTTCTATAATTATATCTCTCTAAGGCATCTCCTTTACTCTTAGAAAGTAATTATAGACCCTTAGAGAGAGATAATTACAAATTAAGTAACTGCATGTGTCTGAGTGAATGTTTACATTCTACAGGAAAGTGGAAAGTGCATGAAAGTACTGAGCAAATAAAATGGTGACATCTCTGCCAACAAATTGTTTCATGGCTCAAAGATGAGCAGAATAAGAAAATCCCTTGAAAAACAGGCAAAGGTTAGAAACAAGAAATGCATCTGACTGTAAGATGTCATCATTATCATTTTAATGTCCACGTTCCATACTGGTATGAGTTGGATGGTTTGATAGGACCTGACAAACTGCAAGACTGTGTCAGCTTCGGCATGGTTTCTATCACTGGATGACCTTCCTAATGTCAAGCACTTTAAAGTGTGTATTGTGTACTTCTTTCAAGGCACCAGCACTAATGAGCTCAGCAAGTAACTTGCAAGACAAGAAAAGATGACACCTCATTATATATTCATCCAACCCACCCTAGTAAGGGAAATAGAGTGGACATAATAATGAATAAATAAAAGAAAGAGTGAACAAACAAACAAATATCTTGTATAGACGCAGCAACAGGTTAGCGTTGGTATATTTTCTGATACAAATTTTGGCAATGTTATGTGTTGGTGCCATGAAAGGTTATTGAAGATAATAATAGTATATGTAAAGAGAGCAGCAAAGTTTTTAGTTTTGTGTTGTTTATGAGTAGAAAGAATATTGTAATACGGTGTGTGAGGTCGGTATCTTAGTGTTGTTGACAGAGACTAGGTTAACATAGCTACATTGAAAGATGTTATTCTAAACCTCTGTTTATAGAATTTAGACAGGAGAGAGTTTAGGGCATGCATGGGTGAATGAAACCTGTGTACAAAAGGTGAAAGAGGAATGAAGGATTGTATGACCTTCATAAAAGTGACAAAGAATACACCATTAATACAAAGAAGGAAGAACATGAGAGATATAATCAAACCACTAATTGTAACTGAGTTGACAGAACTGGAGTTAATGAAGAGGCTTGTTAATATCCTTGTCATTTAATGTCCATATTCTATAGACCCTGTGTAAGTTAGTTCGTGTGAGTGTGAAAAAAGGGTAGAGAGGCCGATGGATAAGAGGTGGTGATAAAAGGGGATGCAGTGAATAGTGAATACAGGTGGGAGTGTAATCAATGGTATAATGTCAATAGACCATGTATAATACATATGTGGTGGAACTGGTCTGGTAGGAATATTTACAAGAAGATTCTCATGATAAATCAAGTTGAAGGCTTTGCTAATATCAAGGGCAACAACTTTGCTTTTGCTGAAATTCTCAGACAACAATTATAGGTGCTGGCATGGCTGAGTGTTAATATGTATGCTTGCCAACTGTATGGTTTGGGGTTCAGTCCCACTGTGTGACAGTTTGAGCAAATGTCTTCTTCTATAGCCCAGGGCCAACCAAAGCCTTGTGAGGGGAATGTGGTAGACAGTAATTGAAAGATGCCCATCATATATATATATATATATTTGTTTTGCAAGATTTTTGATGTGAAATCGTGTGTTGAAACAGATGTTGTTGTACTTGGGGATGGTCATATTGCCAGTTTAGCCAATAAACCAATAATAATATGAACAAAGTATAATACAATACATAGATAAACAAATGGAATTAAATACTACATACGTTAACAAAATTTAATTAAACACAAAAAAAAACACACACACACACACACACACACACAAACAAATAAATAAATAAAAACAAATACAAACGAACACGTATTAACAGAGTATATAGGTGATACAGACACT
>NC_069001.1:15991313-16003351 GCF_001194135.2 Octopus bimaculoides | reverse complement strand
GAAAGACACGCATGCGTAGACACATACAATAGGAATACAAAATACAAAATGGCTGATATTTAGCAAGGTGAGACACATATAAGAAGGAAGGAAGCAAAGGACCACTGATGAGGTCACAGAAGTGTGACGAAAGAACTCTGGCCGAAATAAGATTAAGATTAATGTAATATAAAGCTGAAGCAAATTAACACCAAATATACAGTGCGTGTGTTTTTATTGGCTAAACTGGCAATATGACCATCCCCAAGTACAACAACATATATATATATATATATATATATATATGAGAGAGAAAGAGATAGGAGCAGGCATAGCTGTATGGTAAGAAGCTTGCTTCCCAACCACATGGTTCCAGATTCAGTCCCACTTATTGCGCCTTGGGCAAGTGTCTTCTACTCTAGCCTTGGGCCAATCAAAGCCGTGAGAGTGGACTTGGTAGATGGAAACTGAAAGAAGCCCATCATATATATACGTGTGTTTTTGTGTCTGCGTTTGACACCCACCCCACACTATTTGACACCGGTGTTGGTGTGTTTACATCCCTGTAACTTAGTGGTTTGGCAAAAGAGACTGATAGAATAAGTATCAGACTTTAAAAAAATAAATACTGGGGTCAATACATTTAACCAAAAAGTTCTTCAAGGAGGTGTCCCAGCATGACTGCAGTCCAATGACTGAAACAAGTAAACAGTAAAAGATTTTTTATAGATATATATATAAAAGATTTCATTGTCATAAATGACAAAGATTCCACAACTTGGGATCTTTATTTTGATATTGAACTGAGCATTGGTTAGTATATAAGAGACGTTTTATGAGGCTGACTGACAATCTTGATTAGGTTTATGTCGTCTTGCTACATGCTACAAATCCACAATCATCATCATCATCATCATCATCGTTTAACGTTCGCTTTCCATGCTAGCATGGGTTGGACGATTTGACTGAGGACTGGTGAAACCAGATGGCTACACCAGGCTCCAATCTGATATGGCAGAGTTTCTACAGCTGGATGCCCTTCCTAATGCCAACCACTCCGAGAGTGTAGTGGGTGCTTTTACGTGCCACCGGAAATCATTTGAAGCTGGTTCTTGTCAATGCCTCTGCTTAAGATTGCATGAAGTCGATCATGATGTTTCTGTCTACTCACTTCAAAACGATTTAAACAAGTCAAACATGTATGTGTGTCTTCTTGTCTTGACTTCATGGGAGAGTTATAAACACAAGCATCACCATCACACAAGTGGAATCCCTGTTAACAAACTGTCTGCCACTTCTGTAATTTCAAAGAGGAGAGTAATGAGAAATCCTCAACTCAAATAACAGGTAAGGATTAGCAACAAGAAGGGCATCCAGCTGTAAAATTATACTTCACTATATATTTATCCAACCCATGCTAGCATGGAAAGACAGACATAAAATAAGAGAATGAATATATAAGAGTGTTAAAATTATATTTACTTACAAACAATTAAAATCTTTTGCAACCAATATTACTTTCGCAAGTCGTGGATCTAGAGGATATGCAGCCATTTGTTTACCAATGGATGTTAACTGAAATTAAAACAGACACCATTCTGTTATAATTACAATAAATTAGACATGATTTTATAATTGTTACATTAGTCAATAGGCGCAGGTGTGGCTGTGTGGTTGAGAAGTTTGCTTCCCAACCATTTGAGACTACTATAGTCCCAGGCCAACCAATGCCTTCTAAGTAAATTTGGTAGATAGAAACTGAAAGAAGCTGTAGTATATGTGTGTCTGTGTGTACACACACATATATATACTAAGGACTTCTTTCAAGTTCCCATCTGCCAAATCCACTCACAAGGCCTTGGTTGGTCTAGCGCTATATATGTGTGTGTGTGTGTACTCTTGCCAAGACATTGCATGATGGATATTAATAAGCTTCATCGTGAGGGTGTTCATTTCCAGTCTTCTGTGAAAAGCTTGTCTCGCCATGGGGACATATTACCTGCTTGGAAACAGGTGAAAGTCACCAAAAGGACACAAAAATCTCCCTCAACAAATTGTCTGACCCATGCAAGCGTAGAGAAATTTTCAAAGTGGTGCCCCAGCATGGCCACAGTCTAATAACTAAAACAAGTACAGGATATAATTATATCATCATCATCGATGACAACCATCATCATCTTTATCTGATGTCCATGTTCCATGTTGGACAGTTTGACAGGATCTGATGGGTCCAAGGACTGCCTCATGCTCCAATGTCTACTTTGGTATGGTTCCTATGGCTGGATGTCCTTCCTAATGCCAACTACTGTACAGTGTACTGGATGCTTTTTTTCTTTTGCATCACCAGCACTGTTGAGGTTACCATGCAGCTTGCAAAACTACAAACCTTGAATGAGGAGGAATCAGTTTATATATCTTTTATCTTTTACTTGTTTCAGCCATTAGACTGTGTCCACACTGGGGCACCACCTTGAAGAATTTTTAGTCAAAAGAACTGACCCCAATACTGATTTTTTTTCTTAAGCTTGATACTTAAGACACACACACAGATATATATATACACACATAGACACAATGGACTTCAGTCTACCAAATCCACTCACAAGGATTTGCTTGACCCAAGGCTATAGTAGAAGACGCTTGTCCAAGATGTCATGCAGTGGGACTGAGCCTGGACTCATGTAGTGAGAAGCAAGCTTCTTACCACACAGCCACACTTATATGTGTGTATGTGTGTGCATGCATGTGCTCATTTACATTTGTGCTCTGTGAAACTTGCAAGCTATGACGGGTGGTACTGTCACTTCTGCTATTAACAAACCGTCCATGTGCTTTGTGTCTTTAAAGACATATGGAGTAAGAGATTTCTTACATAAAATAAAAATAGGTAATGGTCCACAACAGGATGGGCATCCAATTGTAAAACAATGCTTCAATAATATATACATCTAACCTATGCTAACATGGAAAAACAGATGTAAAACAAACAAGCAGTATTGTTTCAGATCATGTCAGTGAAATGTAGAAGAGGGTGGAGCGAATACATTATCTGCTTTACATGGTTTCAATGGTTTTAAGTTGGCTTTTTGAAAAATTAGGTTAGAAAGAAGTTAAAGGTACTTTGAGACAAGCTGAACTGACAATTTTATACAGTGTTGTTTTTTTTTTGGGGGGGGGGGCAGTACCAGATATCTTACACGTGTAGGAGGTTATTACACTTACACCGAGAATGAGGTCAACTTTATTAGTGGAGATGACATTTAGAATATTGTTGAACAAGATGAGCTACACAAAGAATATCTGTGAGCAACACAGCATATGTATGTATGTATGTATGTATACACACACACATACACATACCATACACCCTGTGTCTTTTATAACAGGGTAACCAATATAAAACTTGTTATGTAAGACAGAAAAAAAGTACTGCAATTTCTATTTTTGAAGAAGTTGCACTGTTTCATCCCTTGGTAACCAATTCTATGTTGCAATTAACTGAGTTTAATTATAGTTGTTATAATTGATGATTTCTTTGTAGAACACACACACTGCAGATTATTTCATGACACACCCATTTCATACAAACACACATACGTACAGCTATACACACAATCTATTTCTATATATTTTGTGGAATTGAGTTGTCACGAATCTCTAAACATCAGTCTCTTGTTTCAACCTCTTTCTCATACTCCGCTACCTCCTATGTGTACATAAATACACATAAATACATGCACACACATATCCACATACATGTATAGCACACACATGGCTGTGTTTAAGATATTTGCTTTGCAACCGTGCAGTTTCAGGTTCAAACCCACAGAGTGGAACCCTGGGCAAGTGTATTTTACTATAGCTTTAAGTTAAACCTAATGCCATGTGAGTGAAAGTCAGTAGGGAGGAAGTGCATAGAAATCTGTGATGTGTGATGCTGTGTGTGAAGGTTTCTCTGTGTGTAGGTTTCTTTTAGTGTCTTCATCCTGAAGCCATTTGAGTAGTCGTGGTGTTTGTTCATGTCTCACAACTCCGCAAAGAACAGTGGAACGAAATGCCTTCCTTGGAAACACAGACTGACATGAAGAAGAGCAGAATGTTGCCTCAAGAAGCATTTATTGGACAATCCTTGCCAGCACAGAAGAAGCAGACATAGAAATAATGTTGATGACAATGAAACACACACACAAACACTCACAACCATACACACACGCATATACAATCATCATCATGAACAACATTCTACATCTGCTCTCCATGCTATTATGGGTTGCATAGTTCAACTAACAAGTTGAAGAACCACATGCTGTGCTAATGTCTTAAGTTTTAGCATGGTTTCCAGAGCTTCATGACCTCCACGACACCAACTACTTTGATTTTTCTTATGGCACCACCATTAGTGAGGCTGTTTTGTAACTCAGAGGATTGAAGATTCATTCTCCAAGACACGAGTGAAAAGGAGAATAGGAAAAAAGAAAGGAGAGAGCAATGACTGTGAGCAAGGCGTTGGGAAGAATGTTACAGTATGGGCTCAAATGTGGATTTGTGCTAAGAAGCTTGCTTCCCAACCACAAAGTTCCAGGTTCAGTTCCACTGCATGGCACCTTGAGCAAGTGTTTTCTACTATAAGCTCAGGCTGATCAAAGACTTTTGAGTGGATTTGGTAGAAGGAAACTGAAAGAAGCTCGATGTGTGTGTGTATGTGTTTGTATGTATATGTATATATATATATATATATATATATATATATATATATATATATATATATATACATCTATGTAAATAATGGTTTCAAATTTTGGCACAAGGCCAGTAATTTTGGGGGAGGGGTAAGTAGATTATATAAACCCCGGTGTTCATCTGGAACTTACTTTATCAACCTTGAAAGGATGAAAGGCACAGTTGACCTCGATGGAATTTGAACTCAAAAGAAACAGTCCATGTATTTATTATTGGCATAATGACCCTCCCAAGATACAGCAAAACCTATTCCAACATGAGTTTACATCAAGAATCAAATACAAAAACGAAATAATCAACATCTACGCTTCAAAAATGTATCACTTCAAAATTTCATTCAAAAATATGCATAATTAAGAAACTTGTGAACAAAGTAAATTACAAACGAGGGCACCAAATAGCAGATATGCCTGTAAATTTATTTATGCAAATACTAACAGTTGAAGATCTGCTCAAGAGGACTTAAGTGCTGAAGAGGGTGCACCATCCCTACTAGCCATATCTTTATCATTGACTAAAATTTCTATAACAAAGGTGGTTCTAAGACCAACTAGTCCAACATCCTAGATGCAGCAGGCTGCTGGGTTTCTTTCTGTTGAGGACTGTCTATTTGTGCACAGCAAGTGCACTGCTTTTCTATCAAAGAGTAACCCTTCAGGCCAGTGGTTCTCAGCCATTTTTTATCTATGGATCTCTTGGATTAGTATTTTATTCTGGTAGACTCCAACAGTCATTTCATCATCATTATCATCATCATCGTTTAACGTCCGCTTTCCATGCTAACATGGGTTGGACGATTTGACTGAGGACTGGTGAACCAGATGGTTACACCAGGCCCCAATCTGATTTGGCAGAGTTTCTACAGCTGGATGCATTTCCTAACGCCAACCACTCCGAGAGTGTAGTGGGTGCTTTTACATGCCACCGGCACGAAGGCCAGTCAGGAGATACTGGCAACGGCCACGCTCGAAATGGTATATTTTACGTGCCACCTGCACAGGGGCCAGTCCAGCAGTACTGGCAACGATCTCACTCGAATGTCTTTTCACGTGTCACTGGCACAAGTGCCACGAAGGCGACGTTGGTAACGATCACGCTCAAATGGTGCTATAAACTAGTCGTATAGATAGTTCTTTCAAAATTCTTATTTTGTTTATCAAGGCTGAACTGTGTAAAATGTCATAGAAAGTAACCAAGCTGTTTCTGGCAATATTTTTTCATGAACCCTTAAAACACTACTGCTTTGTTACTATTTTGTTTGCATGAACCTCCAGGCATTATATACGCACCCCAGTTGAGAACCACTGCTTTAGGCTTATGTCTCAACAGACTTAACTAAAAATGGTGGAGCTAGTTGTTGTGTTTAAACATTCTTCTTTATATCTCTTTTACAGTTCATTTTTCTGTTTTCTTGTGTTTAGTGGTGCTAAGTTGTCATGCCTATGCACCCATTCCTCTCTCCAACTCTTTTACTGTTCCCTAGTGTTTTATTTAAGTACTATGCAAGTAACTTTTGGCTATCATTGCAATTTCACTTTACTCAATTCATTGCTTTCTGCCATTTCTTTTACCATTTTCCAAAGATATGGAGAGCACCTGGGTACTGTATACTATAAGGTCATCACTGTTTTTATCTAGCAGTGTTTAATGGGCACCAAGGCATGACCACTCGCAGAGAGAGACACAACATGCAAACCTTGGCTCACAACTGCCTAGGGGAATAATGGTATGGGACCATGAGGTACTAGGGAGCCACTGTGACAGACAATATGCATTATCAGAAAAAACTTATACTAATAGCTTCACTAAGCTAACTACAGCTCATACATAAACTGTTTTTGTTCCAACATATGCAATTGCTTCTAAACACTTTCCAACTCTTCTCCCTGATTAATTGATCTGCAGGTCAACATGTCTCAGACAATAAAAGGGCTGATGTGGAAGACATAATTCCTTTTGGTATCTGTTGATATCTTTTCACATTCAGGGATCAGCTCCCACTAAATTTGACTTTGCTATTCAGCCCTTTAGCATTTAGATGTCTCCATCTTCCACATCAGAGGCATTAAGGCCACTTCCCCTAGTGAAAAGGATTGGCCTGCAAGAGTGCTGTGCCACTGCCGCATAAAAACCATTCAACCGAACCAAATCAGACTGGAACCGAGTGCAGCTCTCCAGCTTGCCTGCTCTAGTCAAACTGTTCAACCCATGCCAGCATGGAAAACGGGCATTAAAGGATGATGGTGATGATGATTGCTTATTTATTCACATTGTTTTGAATTAATCCCGCATTATCTTGTAGCTTTGAGCACTCAATGGGATGCTTGTATATTATTAGAATGGCAGTGTAGGGTGGGTGTCAGAGGTTGCATCTAGTCAGTTTTAGCATAAAACGGGTAGAATATTTGGGCTGGATATGGCCAGATGAAATGTTAAAGGGTTAAAGGACCCAGGGTCTCTGGTATGTTGAAAAAAAAAAAAAGAGGGAATCTGATAGAAAGAAACTTGACATTGGTATTCTATGTTGACAGTATGACATCTGATTCTGTGTTGACAGTATGGCCTGCTGCTCTGCATATTCCAAGACACGAGAATAAAGATATCACTTTAAACAGAGGTAAGGATTGGCAAGAGGAAGAGCATCCAGCTGTAAAACCCAACCTCAACTATATCTTCATCCAAACCCATACTAGAATGGTAAAACACTTTAAACAAACAAATACAGCAAAATAAAATGCTAGTAGTGTGACCACCTCCTCTACTCCCTAAATTAGTGGCCAGGAACCTTAATGGCTCAACTGTAGATTCACAGCAAACAGTAAATGCATTGTCAAACTTTTCTACAACTTACCTGGATTTTTTCTTTCTTTTCCACAGCCCCTAAAAAATTCAGCTGGTCCAGAGCATTTATGATTGACTGAAAAAGGAATATGAATACAATGAGTTAGCTATGAGGACATCTCTGGCAAACATTCTGGCTAACCTACCTGATATAGATAGGAGTTAGATGGCTGGAAGCCATATATACATGTGTTCGTGTGTGTGTGTACACATGCACACACACATACATAATCAAATAACTTTTTAGATAGTAACAGTGTGTGTGTGTGTGTGTGTGCGTGCACATGTGTGTGTGTGTATACTGTTTTTGTTACCATAGTTGAAAAAACACTGCCTTTGAAGTTAGTAGAATAACTTTGTCATAATTAAGCTGGTGTTTGGAACATAAATTAACATGAAATTTGATTGAAAGTATTAATTTACACCATGTTAAAATAGAAAATTTATATCACTGAACCTGAGGCAGTCTCAAGCAGGTTGGCATCAAGAGGAAGGATGGACATACATATATGTCCAATCACACGAAAATATTACCTTACTTGGGATAAGGGTCAGCAAAAAGGACACCTGACTATTGAAATCTTCCTTACTTGCTTCATGCTTTTGCTTGATGGGGTTGGGGTCATCCCAGATTAGCGGTCTCAGAGGCATCATCATGCACAGCTCTGACCAGGTCCACATCATCAGTGCTCTCATCACTGGGATTCCTGTGCTAGCCTCTCTGCATCCTCCAAGGTGATGTTGAGCCTCTGGAGATATTCCCTAATCACGTCCAGCCTACCACGAGGCCTCTTCTAGCCCATAGCTGTTGTGTCAAAGGAGAGTAAAGCATCTACAACACATTGGCCCTCTCCATTCTCCTCTATGGAGCAGAAATGACCCTGGCAAAGGGGATCGACAGCTTTGATAGTAGAGCCCCGAGAACCATCAAGAACATCAGGTGGTACTGCTACATTTCCAACAAAGAACTGCATGCACACATGCATCAACCCACAGCCATTCACATCAAAAAAGTCTGCCTTGACAAAATTCCATCTAGCCCATACAAGCACAGAAAAATGGGTGTGTGTATACACACACATACTAGTGGTTGGCATTAGGAAGGGCATCCAGCCATAGAAACCATGCCACAAGAGACAACTGGAGTCTGAACAGTTCCCCAGTTGGCCAACTCCTTATTTCTTTATTGCCCACAAGGGGCTAAACATATAGGGGACAAACAAGGACAGACAAAGGGATTAAGTCGATTACATTGACCCCAGTGCGTAACTGGAACTTAATTTATTGACCCCGAAAGGATGAAAGGCAAAGTCGACCTCGGCGGAAATTGAACTCAGAATGTAACGGCAGATGAAATACCGCTAAGCATTTCACCCGGTGTGCTAACATTTCTGCCAGCTCGCCGCCTTCCTGGTAGCAGAGCATAGTTGGCGAACTCCTATCAAACACTTCAACCCGCTTGGAAAATGGACCTTAAACGATGATAATGATGATAACACACACACTAGCCAAAGCACCCACCTTTGCTCAGGAACTGAAATCTGGCTTCTTCATTTTGTAGGAGTCAAAGAAAATCAGTCAAAAGTTAAATCTGCTCCTGAACATTAAGGCAGAGCATATGAGCCTTTGCAGGGTTACCAAGATTGGTGGGAAGGAGGTGAAGATACCTTTAAACCAGGGCCCTGACCAAAATGCTTGCAACAGAGTGGATTTTGCTAAAGGCACCCACAGGGTAGGTGGTCATATTAAAATGGGTGACAGATTAAGTTTACCATCCAGGCAGACTATGATAGGATTTGAACTCAGAACACAAAAAGCCAGAACAACTACTGCAAGGCACCCCATCCAACACTAACAAATTTATCCATTCACTTACTAGTCTGGTATTTTAAAGACTCTGTAAAGATTAAAGGCAAAGTTGATCTTGGTGATTTGAAATCAGAACTCAAGATGTCAGATTTGTTCAAGGTTGGTTAGCAGCAATAGAAGAAGATGAACATTATTTGATGTCATCTTATCATTTAATTGTCTCTTTTTACCCTCTTTGTCTTCAGTTCATAATTACATCAGATTTGTATATACTTAACCCTTTAGTATCCAGCCATAAAAACCATGCCAAAACACACAGAAGCCTGTTGTAGTCTTCTGCTTGGTTAGCTCCTATCAAACTGTCCAATCCATGCCGGCATGGAAGACAGATGTTAAACAACGATGTTAATGATGATGATTTCTCTGTCAAATGTAATGCTTATTTAATTACATTGATGTAAAATAGTCATGCCCCGTAGCTTTGAGATTTTGATATTATGATTGTTTATTTTTAGAATGACAATGTAGGGTAAATATGAGAGGATAAAATAGGTAGATCATTTTGGCCAGATATGGTCAGTTTAAATGCTAAAGGATTAATAAATTCTATGAATTTGAATAAGTTCATATGCTGTTGAAAGTACAAAGCGGAGTCATGAGTCCTTAGCCAGTCTGCAGGTTTCAGTGTTGTACCTTGTAACACTAAGTCTTCAAAATTATCCAAATAGATAACATGTTATCAATGGAATAAAGCCAGAGACATTCTACTGTAGAGAGAAATTGCAAGTGTTTAAATAGTACAATGAAAATAATTACGTCCATACAGGCGTAGCTGAGAAGACGCTCGATTCCCAATCTTCTGATCTTGGGTACAGTCCCACTGTGTAGCAGCTGAGGCATGTCTTCTATCATAACCCCAGACTAACCAAAGCTTTGTGAGTGGATCTGGTCGATGAAAACTGAAAGAAGCTCATCAGATGTGTGTGTCTCCTTGTCTTAACATCACATAATAGATGTAAATGAACATCACCATCATCAAATGAGGTTCTTTGTTTCCAGTCTTGTGCGAAAAACATATCTGGCCATGGAAAATATTACTTTGCTTGGAAAGAGGTAAGGGTTGGCAACAAAAAGGACATCTGACCACAGACAATCTACCAATTCTGTTTGACGTATGCAGGTATGAAACAGTGGACATTGATGATGATGTATCTCTATGACACACAAACAGATTCAAATTTGAAAATTACATCAAATGATTTTTTGCTTAGGAAAAGCTCCTACTAGTATCCTTGGTCTCTGGTTTTTATTCAATATTCATATTTTTTCTTTATAAATTTTATCAATACCAGAAGTATTGATCTGGAAATAAGAAAGTTTTAAACTGAAGTTGTGAACGATTCTTTCTTCCAAGATCTTTGAGTAATTAAAGCAGAGTGGTCACAAAGTAATTTGGTTAGAGTTGCTGTTTGCTGTTCCTTGTGCCTAAGAATTTTAATTTCCTTCAGACAGAATGGTTTACACATGCTGATGGCAGCGATTACTGAGAAGGCTAATCTTAAACATAAAACAGACGGTTAGATTAAGATTAGTCGCCCCTCGAAATGCCTACCTTTAGTTACCTCCCTTGACATTCTATTCACAGTTACTCTCTCTCTTTACTCTTTTACTTGTTTCAGTCATTTGACTGCGGCCATGCTGGAGCACCGCATTTAATCGAGCAAATCGACCCCAGAACTTATTCTTTGTAAGCCTAGTACTTATTCCATCGGTCTCTTTTGCCGAACCGCTAAGTTACGGGGACGTAAACACACCAGCATCAGTTGTCAAGCGATGTTGGGGGGACAAACACACAAACACACACACACGACGGGCTTCTTTCAGTTTCCGTCTTCCAAATCCACTCACAAGGCTTTGGTCGGCCCGAGGCTATAGTAGAAGACACTTGCCCAAGGTGCCACGCAGTGGGAATGAACCTGGAACCATGTGGTTGGTAAGCAAGCTACTTACCACACAGCCACTCATTATGGCTGATGATAAAATAACTTGAATTACCATATGTATTGGTAACCTGTACATGCAGTTTAGTAACTAAAGTTATACCGTAGCTACACAGCCCAACTGAAAACATAGTAAGGTGAGCGATCTCTGCCTCAGACAATGGTTGTGGAAAGACCTTGAATGTAGGTGCATAGCAGAATATTTGCAGGTTGCCTATGCAACTGCACATTGTCTATGCAGCAGAAAAATGTGTTGGTCATTTTAACCAACTATGTCTTGTAATTAACTGCTAAAAATAAAATAAAAATTTGAAGATGTACCAGTCTCTATATTCTTTGTAACTGTTTTGTATGTATGTATATGTGTGTGTCTGTGTGTGTATGTATATATATGTATGTGTGTGTATGTATATATCATCATCATCATCATCATCATCATCGTTTAACGTCCGCTTTCCATGCTAGCATGGGTTGGACGATTTGACTGAGGACTGGTGTAACCGGATGGCAACACCAGGCTCCAGTCTGATTTGGCAGAGTTTCTACAGCTGGATGCCCTTCCTAACGCCAACCACTCAGAGAGTGTAGTGGGTGCTTTTACGTGTCACCCGCACGAAAACGGCCACGCTCGAAATGGTGTCTTTTATGTGCCACCCGCACAAGCCAGTC
>NC_069001.1:15985899-15990981 GCF_001194135.2 Octopus bimaculoides | reverse complement strand
ATATATATATATATATACACACACACAGACACACACATACAATGGGCTTCCTCCAGTTTTCATCTACCAAATTTCATTTACAAGGTATTGGTCAACCTGGAAGATATCAGCTTTCAGGGTCCATGCAGTGGCAGCAATCCCTTAACATAGTTTTTAAGGGAACTTCTTAACCCCACATGCAAGCACCTATACCTATCCATACACACACACACCAACAAACAAACAACACAATGCACACACAAACATCGTTGAAGTTGGAAATATTTACCTGTGTTGTTGGTTTGTCCATGAAGTCAAAGTTAACAACATCACTAATACCCATGGCCAACATCTGCAACACAACTCCAGATAAATTACACCTGCAAGAAATTTTTTTTTTTATTTGAAATATATAGATAGATAGATATTTATAAAGAGGGAGAGATGAACAATGAACCATTTAAATATATGTATGTGTATACACACACACACACATGAGAGTGTGTTACTCTTCATATGACAGGTAACTTTGGAAGTATACTTTTGCCATCATGAGTAATATCAGTAAATATGGCATACATACAAAATAATTTAACTTTTATCAAATTTTTTGTTGTTTACACAAAATGATGAAATATCTAATAATTACTCATTGCTTGCCACCAAGCCTAGTATGTGCACCCATCTTGCATCTCTTATGTTAACTCTCTCTATATTTTTCTTTTACTCTTCCTACATAATGTAAAGCACGACTGAAGAAATCAACCAAATATATATATATATATATATATATATATACAGTTGTGAAAGTACATGTTGTGTTTTTCAGCAAGACACTTTATTTCACGTTGCTCCAGTTCACTCATCTGTAGAAATGAGTTGCAACATCACTGGTGCCAAGCTGTATCGGCCTTTGCTTTTCCCTTGGATAAGATCAGTGGCATGGAGAGGGGATGCTGGTATGCATGGGCAACTGCTGGTCTTCCATAAAAACAACCCCAGATTGTGCGTTCACCAGTGAGGCGACTTTCTGCTCAGACTTATACCCCAGAGAAGAACCTCTTAGGTGCATTCATGGTCATTCGTGACCGACAGAGTCGAGTTGAGTTATATATACAGTAATGCCTTGATATTCAAGTTAATTCATTCCTAGAGAATGCTTGTGAAGTGTAAACTCGTAAAAGCTCGTAGACCCGGGGTTTCGTAAAGCCGGTCCTTGTGAAGTGAGGTACTACTGTATGTGTGTGTGTGTATATATATATATATATATATATATATAGTTCAAAAACTTACTTGCATATAGGGACAGGTATGGCTACGTGATTAAAAGTTCACTTTGCAACCATGTGGTTTTAGATTTAGTTCCACTATGTGGCACTCTAAGTGCGTATTTTGTTCTACAGCACCAGGCAGATCAAAGCCTTTTGAGTGGATTTAGTAGTCAGAAGTTGAAAAAGACCTGTCGTGTGGGAGTAAAAGAAAGAGAGTGTGCATGTGTATTTTCATGTCGCTTTTGTTTTGACATCATGAGCTAATTGTAAATGAATGAGACTGTCATACAAGCAGTGTCACTTGCTTGCAATTTTCTATGGAAAGATATCCAGCCGTTGAATTGTTCTTGTTTTAAGATCTAACAGACATATTACCTGGCTTGGAAACAGGTTGAGGACTGGTGATAGGAAAAACATCCAGCCATAGAAATTCTGACACAAATGAATTACATTTGATCCATGTAAACAGAAGAGTGAACATCAAAATAATGATGAAGACATGTTTACTGAAATCTTTCCCTTTATTTAGGAAGTAGTGGTACTGACCGTTGTATTTCTGGAAGAGTATTTGGTTGAAAACTCTCAAACTCCTGCTCTGTATAAAGTCTGTAACAAGTACCTGGTGACTCCCTTCCAGCTCTACCAGTTCTCTGTATAGCCTGTGCCTTCGACACTCTCACCACTTTCAAAAGATCTAAACCAATTGAAGGATTGAAAAGTCTGCAGAAATAAAAACAAGAAAAGCAATAAACACCAAAATTTCATTTTACCATTTCTTTTATCTCCTGCTTCGGCCTTTAGCATTCAGATTACTCTCAAATGTAATGCTTATTTATTCACATTATTTTGAATTAATCATGCATTGTCTTGTAGCTCAGAGATTTTGATGAGGTGGTTGTTTATTTTTAGAATGACATTGTAGGATAGGTGTGAGAGGCCATAGCTGGCCAATTTTAACATAAAACTGGTAGAACATTTAGACCATATATGGCTAGTTTGAATGCTAATGGGTTATAGACAAAAAGAAAGAAAGGCAGAGTCCCAAATCAATTGAGCTGGTGAATAAACTTAAATTATATACATATATCAATGTGTGTATCATACTTAAAGCACATACATTGTTGAAAGCCAGGTGTGAAATGTGTGTGTGTGTGATTATCATCATTATCCCCATCTAGCATCTGCTTTCCATGCTGGCATGGGTCAAACAGTTTGAGTGGAACTGGTAAGACAGAGAGCTGCACCAGGTTCCAGTCTGGTTTAGTTTGGTGTCCACAGCTGGATGCCCTTCCTAACACCAACCCAGTGCAGTCATATCTCTTGCACACCACATCTGATGCTTCTTATGTTCAACTTTTCTCTCAGTGCACTCACACTCTGTCGTGTATGCACACTGTCATTACACATCTAGTTTCAGTGGTGCATACTATATAAGGGATATAGTGGCTTACTACACTCACACACATACATATACATATATATATATATATATATATATAGAGAGAGAGAGAGAGAGAGAGAGAGAGAGAGAGAGAGAGAGAGAGAGAGAGAGAGAGAGAGAGAGAGAGAGAGAGAGAGAGAGAGAAAGAGAGAGAGACTGCTCTACTACACACATACATACAACACTGCTCTGGACCTCACTGAAAGACAACAAAAAAAACCATTTGCAAAATGGAAACTGAGGCAGACAAGAGAATATGAATAGGGCTGTTGATATTGGTGACAAATGTCTTTGATGATAGTGATGATGTAGACATAAACAGAACAAAACAAAACAAAAATAAAAGCCAATTGTACTTACTTGGCTTTCACCATCCCAGAGTCTACAACATGTTTGATGCCTTTAATGGTCAAAGATGTCTCAGCAACATTAGTAGCAACAATTACCTTCCGTGTTCCCTTAATGAAGAAATAATTATAATGAACACAGAGAAAATAATCAGCAACTAATGTAAAAACATAATTATGAAAATCACTTCAAATGAATATATTGAGCTTATTTTCCATGGATGTTAAAAACATTTATGATTATTATTAAGGGTGGGGGCGGTTGCAGAATTGTTAGCATGCTGGGCAAAATGTTTAACAGCATTTCATCAAATTTAACAGCATTTCATCAAATTTAACAGCATTTCATCAAATTCTGCCAAGGTCAACTTTGTCATTCGTCCTTTCAGGGTAAATAAATTAAGTACCACAGTTTGGCTGACTGAAAACTCTTGGTTCTAATTTTGTCACCATTTGGCTGACCGAAAACTCTTGGTTATAGCTCTAGTTAAGAATTTCAAATGCCCAATTCTATCTCATTATAATCATAATATTCTCTCACACCGGCAGCCTGAGTTTTTTTTTTTGCTTCACGGTGCACCCACCCTCTTGACCCCCACCACCTGTACTGGAAGTCTATCTTCTGACCTCTATTGGATGTCTCTCCCATAAAAATTTCTTTGGTGTACTTGCCAAAATATATTTTTGTTACCTGAGGACAGTCTGCCCTGGATACTCAGAGGCAGACAATAAGACATTTTGTTTTTTACAGAATTTATTTTATTTTCAAACACATTTTGACATTTCACACCCAAAATGTCTACCAAACACACTCACAATAGAAGATAAAGTATTACAACAGCAAAAAAAAAAAAAAAATGGAAAACAAAAACGACAAAAAGTATTTAATGAACATTATAATTTTTGGAGTCCCACCTAATATGTCCTTGTAAGCCCCCTGTTTCTTAATTTCATTAACAACTATCTCTAATTAAAACTACTTTTACCTTTTACATAGTTTTCACTTGTTTCAGTCATTAGACTGTGGCCATGCTGGGGCACTGCCTTGAAGAAATTCAGTCGAACAAATCAACCCCAGTAATTATCATTTTTTTCTTAAGCCTGGTACTTATTTTATCAGTCCCTTAGCTGAACCACTAATATCAGTTGTCAAGTAATGGTGGGAAGACAAACAAGGACAGATATATAAATATACATGACAGACTTGTTTCAGTTTCGGTCAGCCATATCCACTCACAAGGCTTCGGTTGGCCTAAGGCTTTAGTAGAATACACTTGCCCAAGGTGCCATGCAGTGGGACTGAACTCAGAACCATGTGATTGGAAAGTAAACTTCTTACCGCACAGCCATGTATTTTACTAAGTTCTCATTTCTTAATTATATTAAAAATCTCCATATTTTCTATCATAAAAGATGTCATTTTCTCACCTGCTTAATCTTGACAATTTATCATTCAACCTCAAGGTTGGTGGTTACGTTTCCATGAACTAATTTTAATCCCAGAAAGAGGTTTGTCTATGTTAAAGTTACTGTGTCTCTGTACTGTAAATAAATGTAAATGGGGGAAATGCATATCAACAAGATCTCTCAGCTGCTACTAAAACCTCTTGGTAAATTATGTGGAAGTACCAAGACTTTGCTTTTATCTTTTATTTGTTTTAGCCATTGGTTGGACTGCAGCCATGGTGGAGCACTGCCTTGAAAGGGTTAGTCAAATGAAATAACTCCAGTACAGCCTAGCACTTATTCAATCGGTCTCTTTTGTTGATCTGCTAAGTTACAAGGACAGAAACAAACCAATACAAAGACACATATTTTTATATAATATATATCAACATCGTTGAATGTGTGCCTTCTATGCTGGCATGGGTGGGACAGTTTCACAAAAGTCAGCCAGGTAGAAGCCTGCACCAGACTTCTGTGACTGTTTTGGCAGGATTTTTACAGCTGGATGCCCTTCCTAACACCAACCACTCAGCAGAGTGGTGGACTTAGTGCTTTTTACTTGGCACAAGCACAGGTGAGGTCAGTTTTGGCAAGGTTT
>NC_069001.1:15981107-15985072 GCF_001194135.2 Octopus bimaculoides | reverse complement strand
GTTTTAATATATATATATATATATACTTTATTTAAAAGCAGCAGAAATATAACAAAAAAACCATTACTCTGAGTAACGGTTTTTTTGTTATATTTCTGCTGCTTTTAAATAAAGCATATTACTCTACCTCTGGTATTTGAGTACTCTTTTTTCCACCTTGTTGCACATTTCATGTGCTTACTCCGGTATATAAATATATATATATATATATATATATATATATATATATACACACACACATATACACATACACATGAAGGGGTCTCATATAGATTCTATCTGCCAATCTACTCACAAGGCTTTGGTTGGCCTGAGACTAAAGTAGAAGACATTTGACTGAACCTGAAACCATGTGGTTGGGAAGGAAACTTACCACTCAGCCACATCTGTCAAAGACCTTCAAGTTAAAATTAAGGTACAACAGAGGTGTGACTATGTGGTCCAAGTGAACTCAATATTGGGAAACCTGGTGTCTGAAAGAGAATTAATGTATTTCATAAGAAATATGGTCATGAAAGAGCTTAACTTACTTTTGGAGCAGGAGTGAAAACTCGTAACTGAGCAATCGGTGCTTGAGCAGCATATAACGGATAGACACACATAGGTGGTGCTTCACCAATTAAGTCTTTGGAAATATCTCGGATCTGTTTGACAATGGATTCAATCTCTTCCTGACCAGTTAGGAAAACCAAGATATCCTCACTGCAGAACAAGAAAAAAGAATTCTTCGTTAGGAAAAGATATTTTTCCATTTTGTTTTTTTTCAAGGAATTGAGTTTAGAAAAAAAACTGATTAATACCAAGCACTATATATATATATATATAAAGAAGCATTGGTTATAGAACAAACATTAAATTTGGATCAACGACTTATATACAGCAGGGTGGTGTTGTATATAAAGTCATTGAGCCAAATTTAATGTTTGTTCTATAACCAATGCTTCTTTATCTTCATCTCATTTATATTTGAGCACTTCTTTTAGAGTCCCCTATAAACCCTTTTGTTTCTATATAAAGAGACAAATATTATTTCTTATTGTATACGTGGCCGTTGCCAGTACCGCCTGACTGGCCTTCCTGCGGGTGACACGTAAAAGCACCCACTACACTCTCTGAGTGGTTGGCGTTAGGAAGGGCATCCAGTTGTAGAAATTCTGCCAAATCAGATTGGAGCCTGGTGTAGCTATCTAGTTTCACCAGTTCTCAGTCAAATCGTCCAACCCATGCTAGCATGGAGAGCGGATGTTAAACGATGATGATGATGATGATATATATATATATATACATGAAACAGATATTGTTATATTTAGGGATGGTTATATTTTTTGTCAGTTAACCACACACACTATATACTTGTTCATTACTTCAGCTTTATTATTATTCTATTTTAATGTCCTTTGTCTGAAATCCTTTATCACACATACTTTGACCTCTTCAGTGACTCTCCATCCCATGTGTCTCTTTCTGCTCTGTTTAGTCTAGAATACTAATAATGAAGCTAAAATGTTCACTAAGTCCATAGTGGTTAATAGGCAAAAAAAATACGACCATACCCAAATATAACAATATATATGTTAAAAAAATCATCATTGTCTAATGTCCATTTTCCATGTTGGCATGGGTTGGATGGTTTGACAGGGGCTGGCCAACTGGAGAGCTGCACCAGGTTCCAATTGTCTGTTCTGGCAAGATTTCTGCAGCTGAATATCCTCCCTAATGCCAACCATTTTACAAAGTGTAGTGGGTGCTTTTTGCATGACACCATTGTGGCACCAGCACAGGTGCTTTTTAAATGGTACCAGCATAGGATATTTATATGTATGTACACACACACATTTATGTTTGTTTTTAAGTCAAGTTACATATGAAAATAATTTAACAGTGAACTGAAGAATTATTCAATACTTTTTTGATGAGTATGTATTTATTACACTTTTACAAGAAGAGGCATGATGATGACTTTGAAATTTGAAACCTGCATGCCTTCATTGGACAGTCTGAATATCCGTTTTAGACAAAAAAAAAAAAAAAAAAAAAGCAAAAAAACTCACTTACTCAGGAGGAACTTCTCTGTGGATTTGGAAAACGGTGACTAATGCAGAAAAAGAGTAATCTGATTGGTGTTCTGAAGTGTAATAGAGCTGGAAAAGATGAAGAATTTACTAACGATAAACATCTGTTAATGATAATGAGATATTATAAGCACCAATTGAGGACTAGAAAGAGTTGCAGGTTGACTGAAGAGATTCAAACTGTGTATCTTTTATCATTGCCATGATATTGATGATGCTAGAGAAGTCCATACCATATCATCATTTAACATCTGCTTTCCATGCTGGCATGGGTTAGACAGTTTAACTGGAGCTGGTAAGGCCAGGGATTGCACCAGGCTCCATTGTTCTGCCATGGTTTCTACAGATGAATGTCCTTCCTAACACCAACCACTCCACAAAGTGCACTAGATACTTTTTATGTGGCACCAGCCCCAATGCTTTTTAAGTGGCACCAACACCAGTGCTTTTTGTGTGGCAGACGGGTCTTCTTGAGTACAGCAAGGCACCAGATATCATGATCCTTTGTCATCTCCTTTGTAAGGCTGTGTCTTGAGATTGGCCTTCAATTCTTCAATCCATGTCTTCCTGGGTCTCCTTCTTGCACAAGTTCCATCAACTTTAAGTGATTGGCACTTCTGTATGCAACTGTCTACTTTCATACACATCACATGACCAAACCAGCACAGAAAACCATCATCATCATCATAATCAACCCCTGGACATTAAGTCTCAAGTCCAAAGACCCATAATCCAGTTTCCATGACATATGACTGGGATCACAACATTCCCCATGAATGAGATACCAGTCTTTTGAAGGTTACTCGATTTACAGCTGAGTGGACTTGAGCAACATGAAATGAAGTGTTTAGCTCATCTGGTCCAGGAACTGAATCATGATCTTGCAATCCCGAGTACAATATCCTAACCACTGGGCTATACACCTTCACTTCTTAAAATGAAGCAACAAAAATATTTTTCTCTTGATATTTCAATCGTTATATTTTATTCATAATATTTTTCAGTCACTGGACTGCAGCCATGCTGGTGCACCATCTTCACTGATCCCAAAACATATTTCATTCTGATATTATTTTATCAATCTATATTTGTTGAACAACTAAATTAGCCTTTTTGATATATACGACACCAGTTATACCTCTACAAACAGCAAATTTTACATAACATAAACCAGATACACATATGTGTACATACATGACAGGCCTCTGCGCACTTTCATCTACCAAATTCCACTCACATGCTACCATCACTGTCGTCTTTATGGAGACTTTATGTGGTTGGAAACTTTATGTTGTTGTTTAACTCTCTAGAAACAGCAGCCAAAACTACTTCCATTCACAACTAACCAGAAAGGTAGATATACAATCACATTTCATTCACAACTTAATAGAAAAACACACTGGATATTGTAGTCCAAGATACACTATTACATTTCATAACCAAATAATAATTTGATTTTCTGGGTTGCCCTGCAAGTGATAGAGACACAGTTGGTATTTTATCAGTCAGGTAGTTTTTTTATTTTCACAGCAGTGCCCCAGCATGGCTACAGGCTTGCAGAATATAAGATGATCAACAAGACCAACCTTTACTGCGAATTGTCTTCCTTCAAGGTAAAGAACAGGACAAGAACTGAAATATGAGGAGAAATGGTCGACATCCATTGTGGCAGACATGATAATGATCTGGAACAGAGGAAAGTAGAAATGGATTATTACGAGTGGGTGAGGGCGTTAGAAAATAGGGATGAGTGTAAACGATGTGTATGTGTGTGTGTGGGTATATATATATATCAGTAGGTGTGTGAATACAGGTATCAGAATGTGAGTGTATGAATATGTGTTTCAATGTGTGTGCATGGATGTATATATATATATATATATATATATATAT
>NC_069001.1:15968899-15980274 GCF_001194135.2 Octopus bimaculoides | reverse complement strand
TATATACATACATACATACATACATATATATATATATATACATATATATAAGCTTCCACACAGTTTCTGTCTACCAAATTCACTCACAAAAAACAAGATTCAAATAACAAAGCCAGATATAATTTTAAACCTTTTAAAAAGAAAATTATTTCACTACTTATTAAAAATCAAAATTGGTTATTTTGCCAAGTTATATTTGAAAGCAAAAATTCAGAAATAATTGTCCTTACCGTTTTAATAAAGGATCCAATATGGCTTCCCTTAACAGCATTCCATCCGTCATATATTTTATTTTGGTACAGCCTGATGTCATGTCATCAAATCGTACTGAATAACCAACCTAGAGTGAAAAGAGATGGCCACTGATAAAAGACCCTTTTCAACAAATTATTGAAGGTTTCTCTCTCAAATCATTCCATGTTCTCTAATTTTATTCTTCAAGTTGACCTCACTAGTGCCAGTGCCATGAGAAAAGTATCCAGTACACTCTTTGTAAAGTGGTTGGCATTAGGAAGGGCATCCAACCATAGAAAGCATGCCAAAGTAGACACTGAAGCATGATGTGGCCCTTGAACCCATCAAATCCTGCCAAACCATCCAAAATATGCCATCATGGAACATAAACATTATGATGATGATGATGATGATGTATCACAGAGCCTAGCTTTTGCAGACGAGAGAATGACACTCGACAGAGGAGATCAGTCATCAAAGATGAGTCGACCTTATCCAACCCTTCATTTTGCACATCAAGGACATTGTTCTGTGTATCATTAAGACAAGCATAGTAATTGCTTGAAATAACAAGGATTACTTTAGTATGAATTAATTCCTCATTATTGTTTTAACAAACCTTTTTCCATGCTTGTATGGGTCAGACAAAATTCGATGAGGCTGATTTTCCACTGCTTAATGCCCTTCCTGTTGCCAAACCCCTATTTCCAAGTAATATAGCTCCATAACCACTTGTGTTCAATAGAAGAATGATGCTCACTTACAACTTTCATGTGACATCAAGCCAAGGAGATACATGCACATACACACAAACATACCCAAAGGCTTGAAACCAAGAAGAGACAAACATACACAACAGGCTTCTTTCAGTTTCCATCTACCAAATACGCTTACAAGACTTTGGTAGGCTTGGGATTACAGTAGAAGACACTTGCCCAAGGTACCACACAGTGGGACTGAACCTGGAACCATGTGACTGGGAAGTGTACTTCTTACCTGCACAACAGGCTTCTTTCAGTTTCCACCTATCAAATCCTCTCAGAAGAATTTGGTAGGCTTGGGATTAGAGTAGAAGACACTTGTCCAAGGTGCCATGCAGTGGGACTGAACCTGGAACCATGTGATTGGGAAGTAAACAGCTTAACTACAACAGGTATACCAGCACCTAGAGAATTTACTAACTTATCTAAAGAAAGCAATACAAACCAATTCGCCAACATTGCACTGTCGTTCTGCTGCAACTCGCTGGGAAATAGACATTGCTGCCACTCTGCGAGGCTGAAAGAATATGAACATATAATACATTTAATAAACAAATGAGAGCAATATTCAAATTACATGGAAAATGAAAGAAATAATTGAGATATATTTGTAAATAATAGCTTCTAAAATAGGCACAAAACTTTAGATTTGGTTTTAGACAAGATGGTGCTAAAAGAGTTAGATAATCTCTGATTATTCATCAACCCATTTACAGACACAGGATCAGTGGGGATTAAATGACTCCAAATTCAAACTATACTTTCAGTTATTAGCAAGAAGCTTGTACAGAACAAGGTACATAACTCTGTTAGTGAAATAGTTACCAGAGGAAAACCCAATCATTTTTATATCAGGAATTTTGTAAACAAGACCATTGTTAATACAGTTCCATCAAAACAGCTCCTGGTTCCTGTGGCATCTTAAGGCATCAACACACTTGGTGGTTGCCCATGTGCCTCATGCGTTCAGAAGCCCTATTCTGAACTATGTATGTTGTGGCTTGCTGTCATTAAATACTATAGGGACCAGTATTTAATTTGTCCAGGGACCTCACAAGTCTAGGGGTCCAATTCTGATCTATGTATACTGTGGCTTACTGTCAATAAATACTATAGGGCCCCGTGCACTGATTTGTCTAAGGGTCAGTAAAGTAGCCAAGACAGTCCAGACTGGTTCCCTATATTTCTGATGACAAGAACGACATTAGTATATTGTCTGTGCAATATTTTAAGATACATTTAGCATATGTTCTAGGATGCATTGTCAATGATGTTTCTGGGGTCTCATGAGGTTTCAGGCCTTTCAGCACCAGACCTCTTCCTCCAGTTAACCTAGCAAAGTGGTTCCTAAACCTTTTCAGTTTGCCATCCGCTTAGCACTCAAGCCACATTTCTAATGCTACCCATCCCACTTACCACCACAAGCATAACTGTTCTGCCCTCTTTATCAAAAGCCACCTATTGGCATTCTCTGCAGCTTCAGTGATAGAATCTATAATATCCCTTTTTGCTGTGCCAGTACCTCCAGGTCCAATTAGAGCTTTCAAGAATGATCATCCCACAAAACCTCAACAGTCCACTTCTATTGCCTCGCTATGTATTTACATTTCTCTTATTACAATAATTTAATTCTTTTTTTAACCTATGTTTTTTGAGCATTTTTTACTGACCAAGTCCAATATTGGTCTAACCTCCAATATTCAAAGGACTTGCTGAGTAATCTTGGTGATGCCCATCGCCTGCAAAGAATACAGGTTCTAGGAGCTCTCAGGGCACTCATCCTAAGTTGAACAATGTTGGGTGCCCACACGTTGCCCACTCTACAAACCCAGTCAGGACTGGCTTAGTTGCCAATCATTCAACTCTGAGCAGACAGCATTAGAGAACATGATAATCATAGTCATCATCGTCATTTACCATCCATGTTCCATGCTGGTTGGATGGTTTGACTAGATCTGATAGGTCTAAGGACTGCATTGTGAATCAATGTATGCTTCAGCATGATTTCTATGGCTAGATGCCCTTCTTCAAAAACATGTTGTAGGTCTTAAACTCAGTATAGAATTGGTTCACAACCAATTTTTGCCTATGGACCCCTTTGATTCTTATTTTATTCAGGTGAGGGGAACCCTCATAGCCATTTGATGTCTAAAAACTCCTATTTTTATGATTAAATATTTTTAGGAATTGTATAGCAAAATATGAACATATTTTGTCTTTTGTTGAAATATAAGGGGGTACCCAAAAGAAACCGGGAATTTTGCAATGTTAAGTTTAACATGTTTACATTTTTATCGTCTTCAAAGTATTCTCCATTTGAAGCAATGCATCAGTCCAGGCGTGTTTTCCACTGTTTGATGCAGTGCTAGAACTCTTGCGAAGTGATTCCTTTTAACTGTTGTTTTTTTCTTCACCGCTTCCACATCTGCAAATTCCATAAGACCAGCTTTCGTCACCAGTGATGACTTTTGAATAAATGTCCAGATCAACTTTCAACTGGTCTTTCAGTTCACGACATGCATTCAGTCCTGACTGCTTTTGATCATCTGTGAGCAAGTGAAGTACAAATTTTGCTGCAACTCTTTTCATTTGCAATTCCTCGCTCAAAATTCATTGGCAAGAGATCCATGACACACCAGTCATATCAACAACTTCGTCAATTGTTTGGTGATGGTCCTCCAAGATCAGTTCATGAATTTTCACTTGTTCAGGAGGTCAAGTCCTCTTAAATGAGGTTGGTCTTCAAGCGACAAGTGACCATTCCTAAAGCATGGAAACTACTTGTAAACTTAGTGTTTTGCTCATAGCAATGTCCTTGTAAGATGTTTGAAGCATGACAACTATTTTGGTTGCCATTTTCCCCAGCAGAAAACAGAATTTCACAGAATTCCTTTGTTTCAGCCATCACACACACAAACAGAAGACTGCACCAGACTTCACTGTCTGTTTTGGTAGGATTTTTTGTTGGATGCCCTTCCCAACACCTTACACACACACACACACACAGAGGATGGGTTTCTTTCAATTTTATCTGCCAAATCTACTCACAAGGTTTTGGTCAGCCTGAGGTTGTAGTAAAAGACACTTGTCCAAGGTGCCAAGCAGTGGGACAGAATCCAAGACTATATGGTTAGGATATTTTTAACATCTACTCTTCCTTGCATGAGCCAAACAAGAGCATGTTGGGGCAAAGTTTTTTAAAGTCAGATGCCCTTCATATAGCCAACCCCCAACGTTTTCAAGCGAGGTAATTATCTCCCAATTTATGGAACAACAAACAACCTGGATACATTTACACAGAGAAATGGAAACAAACAACACCTTATGAATGAGCCTTTTGATTACAAAAGGCTATGCAATAAGCCAAGAAACCTGGATGCACTTTTTCAGTAGACTGCAAGTAAACAACACCATCAGCAAAGCCACTATTTGCAACCAGCAATCGAACACATGAAAATTTAACTAAAAACAAGGAATATATATTTTCAAGCTCTTACCTGTGTAATAGCAATAACTCCATTTTGATGAAGACCAGCTTCATATAAATACTGTTGGAAAAAAATAACAAAGTAAGTTTTAAAAGAAATAATAGGAACACTATCAGTATGACAATAATACATTAGAGATCACAAATATATTTTAGCTAAAAAAAAGATATGGCTTGCAAACAGAGGAACATTCTCTGTAAGTACCAGATTGTGTGTGTGTGTGTGTGTGTATTTCTAATTACTCTGTAAGAAGGAGTGGTCATCATTTTTTACCTGTGGACCTCTTGGATTTCTATTTTACTCAGATGGACCCTCCTAGCCATTCAATGTTTAAAAAAGCCGATTATATTTCTTTAGTTAAATGTCATTAGGAATTGTAAAAAAAATTGTTAAAATATTTTGTATATTGTAGAAGTATAAGCAATTTATTGCTGATAAATTTTGACAACAAAATCTTATATGGACCCCGATTAAGAACCACTGATGTACAGCATCATCATCCAGTCTATTTCCCATAAAGTGGTGTGGTTACTAATCTAGTTGGTAGTATTACTGCTTAAGATATACAGAGAATATACAAGAAAAAGTGTGATAAACACAAAATGCAACTCATACCATTTGTTTCCTGGATGATATATTTATGATCAAAGATATAAATATATCTCTTGCTGAACAAAAGCATAAATAGATCCAGGGTCAATAATGAGAAAATTCTTTACCCAATTTTGGAATTGGACTATTCAGAGAAAAAAAACAAAAAAATGAAAGATCTCACCTGTGGAACTTGTGTTGTCTTTCCACTTCCTGTCTCTCCTATAACTATTGCAGTTGACAACCGCTGAATATGGGAAATAATTTGATTCCGAGCTTTATAGGCAGGCAACTCCTGCCGTTCTTTCTTCAAGGTGAGTATTTGGTCATTCATGATTCTGAATAAGAATTTCAGATAATTCAGTCAAGACAGAAATTAAATAATTTCATGAAAATATCATTAACACATCATTCAGTCATGTTCAAAAGACATTATCATTTTATTATAGATTTCTTTTCAAAAGATAGTATAAACCTTGATTTTCTCTTTTTCTTTTAAGAAGGCTGTAAATATCAATGTACTTAATGTCATTATTAATGGCCACTTTGCCATGCTTGCATGGGTCAGATAGAATTCATTGAGGCAGATTTGTATGGTCAGATGCCTTTCCTGTCATCAACATTTATCTTTTTCCAAATAAGGTAATATTTCTCCAGGCATGTTCTCACAAAAGATTGTATAATGGTGATGCTCATCCACAACAATCATGCAATGTCAAGACAAGGAAACATTAACATTCTCCATACATACACGCATACTCATACTTGATAGGCTTCTTTCAGTTTCCACCCACCAAATCCACTCATAAGGCTTTGGTCAGCCCAGAGCAGTAGAAGACACCTGCTGAAAGTGACATGCAGCAAGACTGAATTCAGAAGCCTGCATTTAGGAAGCAAACTTCTTAACAACTTAGCCATATCTAAGAATTCTAAATGAACTGAAATTTACTATTAAACTACCATTAGGCTTCTGTTTACTTTCACCAACTAAGAGGAGAAATTTCAATGTATTTATAATATTGTGCATGTCATTAAGTACACCACCACATACTTGTGTTATGAAAATGGATGTGATTGATCCAACTGAATCATTTCTCTCTTCATAACACACACCCATATCCTTATCATCATTTTAAAATCTACTTTTCCAAGCTTGTATGAGTTGACCAGAGTTTATTGAGACAGATGACTTTCTTACAGCCAGATGTCTTTCCTGACACTAACCCTCATCTGTTTCAAAGGCCATATTTTCTCATAGGCAGACAGGTTTTCACAGAGTATGGGAAATGAAAGATTAATTCACAACAATCAAGCAATATCAAAACATCATCAACATTTAACATCCATTTTCCATGCTGGCATGGGTTGGGTAGCTTGGCAAGAATTGGCAAGGCCAGGAGCCGCACCATGTACCATAGTTTGCTTTGGCATGGTTTCTACAGCTGAATGCCCTTCCTAATGCCAACCTCTCCACAGATTGTACTGGGAGCTTTTAATGTGGCACCAGCACCCACACAAATACTTTTCATGTGGCACCTTGGTTTTAGAATCTTAATTCTGTTGTAGTGGGCAGATCTTCTAAAGTACAGCAATGTACCACATATATCAGTCCTCTGTCATCTCCTTGTGAGTGGATTTGGTAGCCGGAAACTGAAAGAAGCCTGTCATGTGTGTGTGTATGTTTGACTCCAGCCCCACATCGCTTGACAACCGGTACTGGTGTTTTTGCGTCCCCGTAACTTAGTGGTTCGGCAAAAAAAAAAAAAACTATACGCAGACGCATATACACGTCTGTGTACACACACACACACGTGTGTGTGTGTGTAAGCAGGTAAGTTGATTACTACTTGATGTTGGTTATGTACAATAATGAAATTACGCATTTACCTGAAGGGAGATAATTTTGTTTTCAGAAAATTATCCTGTGTAGTTAAGAGAGGCGAAGACAACATTAATCCTTATAAATATTTACATTATTACATAACTGTTATAAGTTTTGTCTATGGGTTGTTTTTTATATTTCTTTTAATAATCGTTTGATATAATAATAATAATAATAATAATAATAATAATAATAATAATATGATATGTTATTAGTATTATCATAAAACTCAAATTTACAAACACTGCAATGAAGGCGCTATAATTTCGCCAGAATAATCCTCAACAGCTCACGTGTAAAAAGATTTAAAGTATTTTGTATAATTACATGGTGAAACATTGCAGGACATGTGTACAGCTGACTATATATAGACACAGTACACGTTAAACCAGGTTGTTGATTAGTTTGATCCAGTAGATCTATAATCCTATGATCAAAAGCGTTCCAGCCATGACCGTTTCGTTTCCAGGGGCCCGAGTGAAAGCAATTTATTTTGTCAAAAGTGTTTTCCGGGTCTAAAAGAGAAAGTGCTTCCCATCAAAATAAAACTAACCTTATGTCTGACTGCATATCACAAAACCATCATAAAGTTGAGTGCTGGCCAGATACTATCATGCATCTAATATGACGAATTCGTTAAATATATTAGTTATATTCCTAATTAACTTAACGCAGTTGCTCTTAAGAAGTCTCGTGTATTTGCTGTTAATTGCTTTTCCTCATTTGATGCAAGGCATAACTACAGATTGGTGCTCCTACTAGAAAAAAAAACTTTGTTTCTTCACATTTTTCTTTAATAGAGATTTTTATGAGATACGTTTCCTATATTACAAATTACAATTATATCGGGAAAATTCTATCCACCTACCCCAGCTCTATTTTAATACCACCAATTTCCTTAACTTTAACAGTTCATTTTATATACAGTTTCATCTGGAGAGTTACATGGCTTAAATTGTTTTTATTTTTTGATAAGATCAGGTGCTTCATTTCATTAAAAGATACCGGAGATAGAGAGAGAAAGGTAATAAATTTAAAGTGTAATTTCCTATTTGACGTTTGTAAAATTCAACCTTTTAGTTTCAATTTCATTTCAACTTGATTAGCATGTCTCGTGGATGCCCTACTGTTTCTTCGTTTTATTGTAAATCCCAACGAAACACTTATAGATCAGCAGGTAATCAATAAAGAGGACTGGCTCGATCTTCGTCACATTTTGTGATCTCTATTGCTAGGTGTGCCCGCCGTGGATTGTTGATGAATTCTCACATGTGTCAGGGCGAAACTCTTTACTCGCTTTTCGCAGAGTGTACCACTTACAATTATGAAATGTTTTATTGAAATAAACTTTTTGGATCACTGTAATTTTACGAACGTCAAACAGGAAATTATGAATTAAATGGAATAAAAACTAGGTTTCAAATAAAATTAATGTATGTTTTATAGCAATGGTCTGTATTAATAACTACGACAAAAACCTAAAATAATTAACTGGTCCACATGTAGAAGGGTCCTACCCGGCATATCAGAAGTTTGCTTTCTCTCTTTTTTGAACTTAAAGCATTAGACATTTATATTCAAAGAATAGAGAAGGTAAATATATAGAAACTTACGGATATAAACGACATTGTGTTTTCTTCAATATAAATTAATATATTACATAAAAAAGACCCCCCAGACGGTTGTTTTCTTTCCAAGTCCCTTCGCTTTCTAAAACACGTGTATTGCGTAAATCCAAATTAACAACTTCCTGTGGAACCGGAAGTTGTTAAATTAACCCATTCTCATTGGTTGATTTAATTTTTAATTGATTCTTTAGAATTGGCGGTATTGGTAGAGCCTTGGAAGAAAAAAAAAAAAAAAAAAGAAGCATGTCTGTTGGTATTTGTTCTGGCTTCGTACATTTTAAATTCAAATCTTCCTCAGGTTCAGCTTTGACTTTCATCTCTCCGCAGTCGGTAAAGTTAAAGTACCGATCAAGTACTAATGTCGACTAACTCGACTTCTTTCAAATTGCTGGCCTTGTGCCTAAATCAGAAGTCAAATATTTTATAAAGGATCTCAAATATGCTTTAGTGATGCACGAGCTCGAGGTTACTTTTCGAGCTCCTTTTTTTTGTTGTTGTTTTTGTTTTTTGTTATGGACCTGAAAATAAGTTGTTTTTGTTTTAATTTGCGTCGCAACTGATGAACAGGAAAGACTTCCTCTCCCCTCCCCCCATTGAGGACGATTTTGCATTTCATTCTTTGATGATCGATAAAACAAGTACCAGTTGAGCACTGGAATCAATGTAATCGACTTAACTCGTACGCTGAAACTGCTGGCCTTGTGCCAAAATTTGAAACTAATGTGAACACATACATTTAGATAGATTGATAGAGATAGACATAGGCAGAGAGAGAAGTATAGAAGATGCGTAATGCTACATAGAGCTATCTTTCGAAGATCAACAAAGTATGTAAACAATGGCGATAAAGCTAAAAACAACCAGTTTTTTTCGAGCGAAATCCTTGATATTGTCTAGCACCGAGTTACAGACACTCCCTTGCCACTCTGACCAAGAAAATTGTAGCGAATCATTGACAAATCTAATAGAAAGCTGTAACCAACAAGGTTTATTGGGCAAGACTTCCTTTTGTAACCCCAAATTCCCCTTCTTTTTTAATTTAATTTTTTTATATTTCTACACAAACCCCCGTTTTCGGGGTACTACTAAAGCAGCGCGGACCCGAACGCGCAGTCGCGCGTCCGCTCTAGCTAGTCGTGAGTGGTCGACCCTAACCCTAACCCTAAACACGTATTCATTTGCACACGCGGGTTAGGGATAGGGATAGGGTTAGGGTTAGGGTTAGGATCGACCACTCAAGACTAGCTAGCGCGACTGCGCGTTCGGGTCCGCGCTGCTTTAGTAGTACCCGTTTTCGGCTACAGAGAATTCGAATCTGCAAAACATTGGCAAAAATCGGCATTTTGAAATCCCCCACCCCCTAAATTCTTCATTTTAAACTTTTTTCAGAATGCCTGTTTTCCAACTATCTTCTATCTTTTTTTAAAGCCTGGTACTTATTTTATTGATCTCTTTTGCCTAACCACTAAGTTATGGGGACATAAACACACCACTGTTACTTGTTTCAGTCATTGAACTGCAACTATGCTGGGCCACTGCTTTGAAGGGTTTAATCAAAATAATCAACCCTAATATTCTTAAGCCCGCTTATTCAATCAATCTGTTACATACATACAGGTACAAGCATGGCAGTGTGGTTAGAAGTTTGCTTCCTAATCATTTGGTTCCAGGTTCAGTCCCACTGTGTGGCACCTTACACAAGTGTCTTCTATTATAATTTGAGGCTGATCAAAACGTTGTAAGTTGATTTTGTAGTCAGAAACTGAAAGAAGCCCGTCGTATATACAATATCTGTGGTAAATGATTCTCTCAGTCAAGTCACTTAACCACTCATACAGGAGAGAAGCCATTGAATGAATTGACCCCAGAACTTATGTTTTTTTTAAGCCTAGTACTTATTCTAATGGTCAAATTTTACTGAACTGCTACGTTACAGGGATGTAAACACACCAACATTGGTTGTCAAGTGATTGTGTGTATGTGAGTGTGCAAACAGGCATAAAGTCACACACATAGATATATACATACAAATACGTTTGTGTGGAGTTAAACTATTTTCATAGAAAGATTTATCATAAACATCATAAATTCCGGTGTGTAGAACAGAAATGTGCAAAAGTTTTCCTAAAATTCCCCCAAAATAAAAAGAGTTATGAGGGTTTTATATGGGGTGTTGAAATCAAAATTCTGTCATTATCTTTTACCTTTTCCTTGTTTCAGTCAGACTGGCCATGCTGGAGTGCCACCTTGAAAAGATTTTAGTCGAATGAATCAGCCCCAGTACTTTTTTTGTCAAGCCTGTCAGTGTCTTATGCCAAACAAGTAAGTCACAGGAATGTTAACACACCAAAATCGGTTGGTTGTCAAGCAATGGGGAGGTGGGTGCAAACACACATACACACATCTAATTGACCTTGGTAGAATTTGAACTCAGTCAGCTGCTATGTTCTGAGTTCGAATTTCGCCGAGGTCGACTTTGCCTTTCATCCTTTTGGGGTCGATGAAATAAGTACCAGTTATGCACTTGTGCCCAGAGTAGAAATTAAAATTTTTTTTAATTATAATGTTACTTTGTAAATTAAAATCAAATAATTTTTAATATTGAAATTTTATCCTTAGCTGCAATATTTTAAGTAAAAATTTTCTTGTTCTGTACTTTCCCAGATGTAATAAGTTGTCCTGAACTTTTCCAAGTCAGGTACACGACACTGCTTTTCCCCTTCCCAGGCTACAGGCCCACACCCCCAACACCCATACTGTTAGGATTGGCACTCTCAACGTCGGCACGCTG
>NC_069001.1:15960768-15965652 GCF_001194135.2 Octopus bimaculoides | reverse complement strand
ATATATATATATATATATATATATATATATACATACAAACAACATTCATATATATATATATATACACACACACACACACACACACACACACATATATGAGCTTCTTTCAGTTTCTGTTAACAAGGCATTGGTTGGCCTGAGGCAATGCAGTGGGACTGGACCCTGAACCATGAGGTTGAGAAACAAACTTCTTACCACTCTTCTTACTGCACTTTTGGGGACAAGAAGAATTAGAACTTTTTTTACATGGAAATGAAGTAAGAGTAACAAATGTATTTCTCTAACCCATGCTAGCATAGAAATCCAGATGTAAGATGAATGAATGAAATAAGGAAACTGCTGTACGGTTGCTTGCTCTGTTAGAAATAGTGGCCAACTCTTCAGACTACATTCAACTGTATTAGAAAAGGACAATATGGTGCCAGGTTCTCTGCAAAAATGAAATATTGGGATGGTCATGGTTGGAATGCCTTTAATCCCAAACCTGCTCTATCAAGGTTGACCTAAGGGCAAACAACAACAAAAACAATGATTAATGTTTTTATTCAAGAATTCTTCAGCTCAGATTAAAAATAGCTTCTAATGTAAGCACAAGGGCAGCAATTTTGAAGGGAGGGGTTTTGTTAATTGCATTGCCTCCAGAACATGACTGGTACTTTATTTTAACAACCCCCATCCCTGAGAGCATGAAAGGTGAAATTGATCTGGACAGGGCTTGAACAACTTTGCAGTGCAAATCTTCTTTATTAAAATTAAGCTCAGATTAAATAACAACAAAGAATCCACATTAGATAATCTGATAGGCAAAAAAGGCAGGAAGTCCATGAGTGGAATGTCTTTTAGCATCGCTTTGATCCATCAGGGCTGACCTGTATCAACAAAGTAAAAGAATTATCAGGTGTGGCTGTGTGGTAAGAAGTTTGCTTCCCTACCACATAGTTCCGGGTTCAGTCCCACTGCATAGCACTTTGGCAAGTGTCTTCTACTGTAGCCTCGGGCCGACCAAAGCCTTGTGAGTGGATTTGATAGATGGTAACTGAAAGAAGCCCATCGTATATAGGTATAGATATATGTGTGTGTGTTTGGAATATAGTGTCTGCAAGTTGATGAGTACCTCATATTCCCCTCCATTTTCTTATTTATAAATTTAGAGTAAAAAAAAAACCTTTTACCCGCACCCACTTATTGCACTTGGTATAACACTAGTGTAACAATAATTGGGTACCCTCCCAGCAGTATATTGAATATATATTATCCCTTAGTGGGTTGAATCCTCAACCCCTAACTCTCTTGGATTATATATATATATATATATGTGTGTGTGTATGTGTGCATGTCTTTGAGTCTGTGTTTGTCCCACCCAGCACCACTTGACAACTGGTACTGGTGTGTTTACATCCCCATAACTTAGTGGTTTGGCAAAAGAGACCAACAGGATAAGTACCAGGTTTTTAAAAAAATAATTACAGGAATCAATACATTTGACTAAAAATTCTTCAAGGCGGTGCCCTGCATGACTGCAATCTAATGACTGAAACGAGTAAAAGATAAAAGATTTGACAATGTAGTCTCTGATACACACAAGAGGCAGAAAGGTCACTTTTGGAATGCCTTTCGGCATAGCTTTGGCTCTATGAAGGCTGATTTGGAGTTAAACAGCATCAATGTATTACACATTAGACAACAGAATTGCTGATTCATAAAAACAGGTAGGATGGTTACAGGTAAGACACATTATACAATGCAAGTCTTTGATACAATTAAAAAGGTAAGAGGGTCAAGGTTGGAACGCCTTTCAACATGAGTGTGTTTTCACAGAGTTGACTGGAGCTAAACAGCATCCATTAGACAGTGGATTCCCAGGTTCAGAAAAATAGGTAGGAAGGTCATGGTTGGAACGTCCTTCAGCATAGCTCTCTCTCTCTCTCTCTTTCTCTTTCTATCTCTTTTCCTCTCTCCCTCTCTGCAGACTGACCTGGGGTTAAACAACTGTAACGTATTACACATTTATCTTAGAGTTCCTGATATAATTATAAAAGTAGGGTGGCCACGGTTAGAATGTCTTTTCACACTGCTCTCTCTCTCTCTCTCTGGCTGGCTGTCTCCATCAGGACTAACCTAGGGTTAAACACCAACCTCCCTCAATGATGACGTCATTCAGGAACTAGTGTTTGTCTTGACAGACGACGACAGTTTGAATCAACAGAGTTATTGGCCTTAGTTATTGTCGTCCACCATGTTACCAACTCCGTGGTAGGAATTTTCTCTCATCTCTCTCTTCACACAACAATAACTGCTTACAATTTACACTTACAAACAACATTTCAATTCCGTCCGTTTCTGAAACAACCCATCCCACTCTCCTTCTTTAAATACCCCCAAAATATTCCACGTTTTCTTGTTTTCCCATGGAAATTACACTCAAGTTATCCCCATAGCAGCAGAAAATACCTACATATACCTCTCGAAATATCAACCAACAATACCATTTTTTTTATAGCGGCTGTGATCGAACCTGCTACAGGTAACAACTTGTTTTAATTACGTGTACTAATATTCTTTTAATTGCTTCTTCTGTAATCTGTTTAAACCGCTTATTTATTTTTGTTTTTGTGTCGACTTGTCTCCTCTCAAACACCCACTTGTTTTAGGAAGGCGCCTTCTACTTGGTCATTCGGCTTGCTAGAAATAGCAACCAAATTTTGCTCAAATCATCCCCTATCGCTTTAATCAAGGAAAGAACACAGAAAATAGTATAGTCCTGGATATATATAAAAGAGACAAGAACAAGACGTGGTGGTCATAGTTGGATTGCCTTTGACAGTTCTCACTCGAAGCTAAGGAGCCATCGACGTGGTTATTCAGCTTGCTAGAAATAGTAACCAAATAATATTCAAATCATTCCTTAGCATTTTAATTTACTAAAGGACACAATTCATAATATAATCCTAAATATACATTTTTTTTAATAACAAAAAAGATGAGGTGGTTATGGTTGGATTGCCTTTGGTGTAGTTCCCTCTTATATGACGCTAAACAATAACGTAGTTTGTTTTATATAGGAGCCTTCGACGTGGTCGATTGTCTTGCTAGACAAAGCAACCAACTCTTACTCAAATCGCTTCATATTGCTTTAATTAACAAAAGAATCTTGGATTTATTATTTTTTTTTTAAAGAACAGATAAGATGGTTATGTTTGGATGGCAATTCTTTCTTATCTGGGACTAAATAACGTATATTAAATAGGTTTTTTTTATTGTTTGCACCCAGACATGTGCCTGATCTACTTTGGTTGCTATCCTCCCTCCTGTCACATTTTTTAAATATAATCCTCGAACTGTTTCAGTTATGATTTCTAAAACTATTATTAATAAACTTTGTTAAGAGTAGTCAAACGTGTTTCAAACCGACGAGGTCTTTAGAATCTGCTGGAAATAGCAACGAAAATCTCTCAAATACTTCTCTGTCATTAAAATACAAGGTAAAAAAAAAGTTACGTTGGATAATATATTTCTTTATATATATAGTGAAAGAGACAAAAACAGACGGCATGGTCACAAGTGGAACGCTTTCGCTCATAGGGCTGTATTAATGTTTAATTCATTACCTGGCTGATCTAGGGTTAAATTACAAAGCGCATTTTGGGTATATAATAGTTTGATAAGACACATAGATGCATTTATATTTACATCTATGCATGTATATATGCATATATATATATATATATATATATATATATATATATATATATATGCATGCATGTCCACATTCCCTGTATATGCAGAAACGTTATCTACGATGTTTAAAACCTGATACACACGCATATCTGTGCTAACGTTTACTTGAATATGTATATATATATATGCTTTAATTTAAGTATGTATTCTGTATAACGACCAGGATTATACACCGCACATGCACATATCTGTGCTCTCCAACACACACACAAGCACGCGTATGTATAACAATCTAAAACGATCTTTTCACACCTTTACGTTTCATCATTGTCAATACAGGTTGTTTGATGAGAATTTAACTTCAAGCCTTTTTATATTTTTGTTGCTAAACTTAACAGTGTTGATGGAAACCAAAGAACATCCCATACATACGAGTTCAACAATGTATTAATTAGCTAATTACTTACGGAATAAATTAAATGTCTAAATAGAAAGAGACTGATCTACACGCATTTACACATACACACGTCTATCTATCTATCTATTTCTCTCTCTCTCTCTCTCTCTCTCTATATATATATATATATATATAGGAACTGTCGAAGGATTCGTGATCTCAAGGATTGCTAGAAATGATACCCAAATCTCTCTTACAATAGTATATAAGGACTGGACACATTACGTAATGTAGTCCTTGGAACCCTTTAAAAAGACGGGTTGATTGTTCAATCGATTAGAGTTGATACATTAGTGCGAATGGCGCTAAGCAACAACTGTAATCGAGAAAGGAAGAGAGAGAGAGAAGGTCTTGCTTTTTCATATTAAAATAACCAGCATTTATTGTGTTGCTTCATGCAACGCTTACATAGAGACATTAAACATTAAATTGGAAGAAGAATAAAGGAGTGAGGTGGAACCGGTAGATCGTCAGGCTTAATAGCCTGCGCTATTGGCCAAGTTCATGGCCCTTAAGTTCAAATCCCAACGAAGTCAGCTGTGCCTTTCATCATTCTGGTGTCGATTAAATAAAGTATCATTCAAAATGTAGCAGTGAGGATCGATTCCTGTCAGGCGTCCTAGATCTGAACGGAATTCTAAAAGAATGGTAAATGGAATTAATTATATTTCAATTGCAGGTTTAATATATGAATATATCTATTAATCTTAATTTTAACCGTTAGATTAGTTCTTATTCAATGACAGTTC
>NC_069001.1:15955009-15960200 GCF_001194135.2 Octopus bimaculoides | reverse complement strand
AAAAACAGACGAAATATCATTAAGCATTTTGTCCTGCGTGCTAACGTAGCCAGCTCGCTGCCTTAATAATTACCATCATCATCCTTTCTACTAAAGGCACAAGGCCTGAAATGTTTGGTGGAAGGCCGCTAGTCGGTTACATCCACCGCAGTGCTCGACTGGTATTTTATCGACTCCGAAAGTATGAAAGGCAAAGTCGACCTCGGCAAAAATTGAAGTCAGAACGTGAAGACAGACGAAATGCCCGCTAAGCATTTTGCTCGGCGTGCAAACGATTCTGGTGGCTCGCCGCCTCAATAATAATAATAATAATAATAATAAAAGTTCGAACGTGTGTTGTAAGAAGTTTACTTTCCAGTCACATGGTTCTGAGTTCAGTCTCACTGCATGGCACCTTGGGCAAGTGTCTTCTACTATAGCCTCAGGCCAACCAAAGCCTTATGAGTGGACTCAGTAGACGGAAACTGAAAGAAGCCTGTCGTATATATGTGTGTCTATTTGTTTGTCTCCTACCACTGCTTAACAACTGGTGTTGGTGTGTTTATGCCCCCATAACTTAGCAGTTCGGCAAAAGAGACCCTTAGAATAAGTACTGGGATCGATGCATTCAACTAAAAAATTCTTCAAGTAGGTGCCCTGAAACAAGAAAAGATAAAAGAGATATAGAGAGAGACAGACTAAAGAGATAAGCTAAACCGTATTGTTGCAGTGTAAAAGTCTGTCAGTAGTGTCACCTTTCAAGTTTTTGTTCTTTTGTCGTAAGCATAGCTCACTCGGCTGGTTTTATTTATTAATTTTATATAGCATAATAAATAAATGACCATATTAAAATGACTGTGAAGAGTGTTTGTGTTATAAAACTCAGCATGTTTTAACCCAATTTTTAAAAAGTTTTTCTTCAAATAACGAAACAGTACAAACATGTTGACAAAAAAGAAGAAAAAAAACAAATTTTTACAGCAGTGAAATTTCTGTCAAGCTGCAAGTTATAATGTTACATTCTCCAGTTTTTTTATTAAAAAACAGAAATAATGTAGGTGTAGGCATTGCTGCGTGGCTAAAAATCTCGCTTTTAAATTGCATGGTTTTGGGTTCAGTTTCACTGTGTGGCATCTTAGGCAAGTGTTTTCTTCTATAACCCCAGGCTGACCAAAGCTCTGTGAGTGAATCTGATAGTTGATGATTTTCCTGCATAGGAAAGTCACCAATTAGTGACTACAGTTTGTACTTGCATTGAGAATAATGACAGACTAAGCTTTTGTTGGCCTGGGTCTGTAATAGGAAGACACTTACCAAGGTGCAGTACATTGGGACTGAACCCCAAACAATGTGATTGGGAAGCAGCTGTACCTGTACCTATCACAACTCCTATTTTTGTCATTAGAGTTCTGTATTCATTGACAGTCGCAATACCACCATCCTTCATTATAAGTCATGACTATGGTTTTGGAAAGACACTCATGATTTAGCTTCTCATCAATGTGTTTATCCCAGATGATGTCTTGGCTGGTGGACAAGGTACAATCATTTTCCTGCTGTCATGTTGGTTAATTGGAGAAGGTCATGGTAGAGTTACTCATTGATCACTTTCTTCATCCATCTCTATGGAAGAAGTGAAGTATAACATTTCAGACAGCAGTACACTGACTCCAATGAAGGGTTCTTCCCAAAATATTACATCTTCTCTCTTCCTCACAGCACATCAATTTATTCCATTTTTGAACCATATGTCTAATGTTTTATAATTTTATAATTTCTAAAACTATTATTAATAAACTTTGCTAAGAGTAGCCAAACATGTTCAAACCGACCAGGTCTTTAGAATCTGCTGGAAATAGCAACGAAAATCTCTCAAATACTTTTCTGTCATTAAAATACAAGGTAAAAATAAAGTTACATTGGATAATATATTTCTTTATATATATAGTGAAAGAGACGAAAACAGACGGTATGGTCACAAGTGGAATGCTTTCGCTCATAGGGCTGTATTAATGTTTAATTCATCACCTGGCTGATCTAGGGTTAAATTACAAAATGCATTTTGGGTATATAATAGTTTGATAAGACACATAAATGCATTTATATTTACATCTATGCATGTATATAATATAATAATGGCCTGACAGTGCCAAGGTGAAAATCTTTCCCTATTAGATTTTTCATTTCTGATGTCACCTAACTGGTGCCCATGCTAGTGGCATGTAGAAAGTACCCACTACACTCTTGGAGTGGTTGGCATTAGGTAGGGCATCCAGCTATAGAAACCATGCCAAATCAGACTGGAACCCAGCTTACCAGTTTTCAGTTAAACTGTCCAACCCATGCCAGTATTGAAAACGGACATTAAATGATGATAATGATGATTATTCAGTTAGAATTATTGAAGTACAGTTACATATAAACAAACATATATGTAACCTTGGATATGGTAGACTTAACTTGTCACAGTTTAATACCACTAGTTGGTACATTGGATACCTTTAACTGAATCCACTCTGTTGCAAGCATTCAGGCCAGATTCCTGGTTAGAGGGAACCTTCCCTCTTGATTAAAAGATGAAAAAACAATTTTTTTTTAGGTACTGGCATGGTCATGTGATTACCAAGTTTACTTTGCAAACATGTGGTGTCAAGTTCAAGCCATTGTGTAGCCCTTGGGCAAATGTCCTGTTATATGCTTGAGTTGACCAATACATCATGAGTGAAATTCGGTTCATGGAAACTGTACCGAAACCCACTGTGTGTGTAACTGGGTGAATGTTTTTGAAAACTATGCTGAGTTTATAATTTCTGGCTGTGACATTGCCATTTGTTGTTGGTCTGCAACTGGTGGTGTTTGTTGACATTTTCTGTTGATAAATCATTCATTAGCTTTGTGCTTTCAAGTTCCATTGGACTGAAAAGCCTTACTTGAAGAACAGATGTGGGTTGGTGACAAGAAGTAATTCTGGCTGTAAAAATCCTGCTTTTTATCCTGTCCAAGGTATGTTAGCTTGGAACTATAGATGTTGAAATGGAATTCTGATTTGTAATGAGGCGTATGTGTGAGTGCACGTGTGTGTGTGTATGCATGTATTTGTTTCTATGTGGAGGCGCAATGGCCCAGCGGTTAGAGCAGCGGACTCGCGGTCATAGGATCGCGATTTCGATTCCTAGACTGGGTGTTGTGAGTGTTTATTGAGCGAAAACACCTAAAGCTCCACGAGGCTCCGGCAGGGGATGGTGGCGAACCCTGCTGTACTCTTCCACCACAACTTTCTCTCACTCTTACTTCCTGTTTCTGTTGTGCCTGTAATTCAAAGGGTCAGCCTTGTCACACTGTATCACGCTGAGTCTCCCCGAGAACTACGTTAAGGGTACACGTGTCTGTGGAGTGCTCAGCCACTTGCACGTTAATTTCACGAGCAGGCTGTTCCGTTGATTGGATCAACTGGAACCCTCGACGGAGTGCCAACAACAGCAATTTGTTTCTATGTATCTTTACATTGACACTGCTTAGGCAGCAGTGATATTTATTTATGCCTCACAGTTTGGCAGTATGACATGCAAAAATATCAGTGAAATAAAGTGGTTTACTTGGATACGAATAAGGGTTGGAATTAGGAAGGGCATCCAGCCATAGAATACAGCTTCAAATTGTCTTGTCCAGCTCATGCTGACATCAGAAGAAAACCAGTTGTGAAAATAATGATGTTATACACATGTGTACCATAAAGTGTATATAACTGCTGGTTGCGTAATTACTTTTTCAAACCTTGCCGCGCACATTTTGTTTAGCACATAGTTGGTTATGTTGCTCATCTCAGTTTACTAAGCTGAAAATGAGTACCACTCCCCTTTCGCAGGAGACTTGTGTAGAAATAGCATTCAGTTGTAATAACACACTACCCTAATGTTAGGAGGCAAGTTTGAAAACCATTCCACCACCCAGGATGGTTTAAAAAATGGATGTGAAACTAAACAAACAACACCACATAAAAAGCAGGCTGTCAAACTTAAATTAACTTATATCATGCTGCTGATGCTTTTATCTAATTAATTTATTTACTTATTTACTTACTTTAAATAAATCATCAGCTCTAAATATCTTAAATTTTCTTATGTCAAGAATTTATTCCAGTCTTCCTTCAAGTTCTAAAAATATTTTCACATATTCACCAAACAGAAAGTTGGTATATAAATGTTTACATACATTTAAACACACACACACACACACACACACACACACACACACACACACACACACACACACACACACACACACACACTCTCTCTCTCTCTCTCTCTCTCTCTCTCTCTCTCCCTCCCTCTCATGCGATGGGTCTTTTATAAGGTTAATTCATCACTGTGGAAGAGATGTTGTGCTTCTGCTATGCAAATTAATTTTTAATTTTCAAATACTCTTTAACACTTCAAAATTTTTCTTTGATGAATTCAATTATATATTTCCCCCCCCCCCCATGCATCATGTATAATCAGCTGGCAACATATCTGTTCTTCCCTCTGGATTAAAATCTGCTGCATGTTCCTGTGCAGTCAGCTAATAATATCTGTCTGCTAGTTATTTACTCTCGAGGCTTAATGCTAATGTTTCTAGGTTTATGCAATCCTCTGTAGGACAAGATAAAAAGCTAGAAAAATAAACCGGATATTTTAATATCTTTTGGATACCGTTGCCCTCAGTTTCATCGCTCTGGAGTATCTTGCATCTCTCTATCAGTGAGAAAGTACAGAATCTGAACAAGGATAATGTATGTATAGAAGTGTTGATAACTGGTTAAATATAGACTTGACAAGCAACAGAGAAATATTGAAAGGTTCCAAATAGAATAGACAGATGCAGATCACTTGATAGAAGCAGAAATGTGAGAGTTTTTTTTTTGTTCTTTAAAAAAGGCATTAACCCTTTTGATACCAGCTCATCTGAGACTGTTCTTGGTTCTATAATATGAACTTCTTTTTTTAAAAGTGATCTTAAAACCTTCCATTTCATGTTAATTAATATATTCCAAACATTAACTTAATAATGGTTCCAAACTTTGACTCAAGGCCAGCAATTCCAGGAGATGGGATAAGTCGATTACATTGACCCCCTGGGACTTTTTTTTTTACCCCAGAAGGATGAAAGGCAAAGTCGACCTTGCTGGAATTTGAACTCAAAACGTAAAGACGGACAAAATACCACTAAGCAT
>NC_069001.1:15952476-15954690 GCF_001194135.2 Octopus bimaculoides | reverse complement strand
GTAATGAAAATGTTAACAGTATAAAATTGAGATGTCTCTGAGTGGGAATTGAAGCTGGGTCAGAAACTCATTCCAACAGACATTTACCAGTGCACTGACTCTCTGCTTGAAAGAAAACTCAACAGGAAAGCCAGCTGTATAGATATGGGGTGGGGTGGGGTGGGGTGGGAGAACGGAGCATCAGTAAGCAAAGGAAGGTGACAAAAACTGTGAGTGGGGCAGGTATCAGTGTTGCTAGAAATATGGTAAGGGCATTATCTATCTCGTAAGACTTTTGGGATAATAGTCTTGCCCTATTTTGTTTATACCTGCAGAGTGGTATTAATGTCAGCTGATATAAAGATAAGATTGATGCCAGAAAGAAAGATAAGGTGAGAGATGGGGTTGGAGAGAGAGAAGGCAATATATAAAAAGCCTCTAATAAAAGTAGGAATGTCTATTAGATATTTCCAAAATATATTTTTGTAACAATATCCAAAACTGAATTCAAAACTATGATTGATATCACTGAAAGTAATTGCAATTTTACAATATAATATTCTGTGTGACTGGGGTATCTAATTTCTTGAAACCCATATTAATAATCTGTTGGAAATATAGTTGTGTGGCCATCTACCATCTTTGAAGTCAGTTGTAGTTTTATGAATAGTGAGCATACAAGTATAGTTGTGTGAAGGCACAGGAGTGTCTGAGTGCTAAGAAGCTTGCTTCTCAACCATATAGTTCAAGGTTCAGTCCCATTGCATGGAACCTTGGGCAAGTGTCTGCTACTATAGCCTCAGGCCAACCATAGCCTTGTGAGTGAATTTGGTAGACGGAAACTAAAAAAAGCCAATTGTATATATTTATATCTATGCATGCGTGTTTTTATATTCTGTGTTTGTCTAATAACTGAAGCAAAAGTTAAAAGGCTACACACATGACAGTGCAGTTAAGAAGTTTATTTTGCAGCTACCATATTTAAGGACATGTGAGATGCAGCACATATTCATTAAAATTTCATGTTAGTTTGTTCCAAACACCAGCTTAATAATGACAGAATTATTTTACTAAATTCTTCACTGTTTTCAAAATTGCTTGAAGCAAAAGCAGTGTATGCCAAGAGAAATACAGTAACAAAAGGGTTAAGAATTAAACATATCAAACAGTTGAATTCAATAGAATTAGGAATCAGTCATGAAAGGATATGAAGTATTTCCATATATGTATCTTGGGAGGATCATTATACTAATAATAAACACATACACTGATTTTATTTCAATTCTTTTATTATTATTATTATTTGTCAGTCAGTTAATTAATTGGTTAATTAATTGATTGATTGTTTGATTAATAATTCAGTCAATCAATCAACTAGGTTTGGTGTCAGAGTTCTTTTGTCACCAATCATAACCTCTAAGGGCCTCAAAACTGTTGGAAAGGAAGGAGAATCATCAATATCATCACCATTGTCATTTAACACCTGTTTTCCATGCTGGTAATTGTTAGAGGAACTGGTAAGGCCAAGGATCACACCAGGTTCCATAGACTGTTTTGGTTTGGTTTCTACAGCTAAGGGATCTTCCTAATTTCATCCACTACAGAGTGTACTGGGTACTTTTTATGTGGCACCAGCACCAGTGAAAACCTGGCCCAAATACATGCAACAGAAAGAGTTTACACCCAAGGTACCAGGTGGCAGTGTTAATTTGACAATGGGTTAAGTTGACCAACCATGTAGGCTACGGTAGGATTTGAACTCAGAATGCAAAGATCAAGGTAGTCAGCTCAATATTTGTACAGTTCTGCCAATCCACTGCCTTGAATTGTTTTGTATTTTCTTATTGGTTCCAAAAGGGTGAAAGGCAAAGTTCACCTTGGCAAGATTTGAGTGCAGAGAGTCAGAACAAATTCTGAGAGTTATTCTGTCAAAAGTTCTAACAATTCAGCCAATTTGCCTCTGTCTTGTGTAGGAATATGGCGAATCTGTTCTAAGACTGGGTAATGCTCTTTATGTATAAAATTACCATTTTTTGTCTTTTGGCTTAAACCCCCTTTTTTATTTATTTATTTATTTATTTTTTTTTTTCACATATGAGATTATGGAAAACTTGGTCACATGGTAACTTCAAATTTGAATGTGGGCAAGAGGGTTCCTACCCCCAGTTAAAGAAACCTGGTGAACTTACTCTCTCTTTCTCTTTTACTTGTTTCAGTCATTTGACTGCGGCCATG